>NW_021822851.1:30000-57500 GCF_901001165.1 Salmo trutta | reverse complement strand
ATGACATAATGACATTACAGCTGTAGTTATATAGGATGACATAATGACATTACAGCTGTAGTTATGTAGGATGACATAATGACATTACAGCTGTAGTTATATAGGATGACATTACAGCTGTAGCTATATAGGATGACATTACAGCTGTAGTTATATAGGATGACATTACAGCTGTAGCTATATAGGATGACATTACAGCTGTAGTTATATAGGATGACATTACAGCTGTAGTTATACAGGATGACATAATGACATTATAGCTGTAGTTATATAGGATGACATAATGACATTACAGCTGTAGTTATATAGGATGACATTACAGCTGTAGCTATATAGGATGACATTACAGCTGTAGTTATATAGGATGACATTACAGCTCTAGTTATATAGGATGACATAATGACATTACAGCTGTAGTTATATAGGATGACATAATGACATTACAGCTGTAGTTATATAGGATGACATAATGACATTATAGCTGTAGTTATATAGGATGACATTACAGCTGTAGTTATATAGGATGACATAATGACATTATAGTTGTAGTTATATAGGATGACATAATGACATTACAGCTGTAGTTATATAGGATGACATAATGACATTACAGCTGTAGTTATATAGGATGACATAATGACATTACAGCTGTAGTTATATAGGATGACATAATGACATTATAGCTGTAGTTATATAGGATGACATAATGACATTACAGCTGTAGTTATATAGGATGACATAATGACATTACAGCTGTAGTTATATAGGATGACATAATGACATTACAGCTGTAGTTATATAGGATGACATTACAGCTGTAGTTATATAGGATGACATAATGACATTATAGCTGTAGTTATATAGGATGACATAATGACATTACAGCTGTAGTTATATAGGATGACATAATGACATTACAGCTGTAGTTACATAGTCGTCCTACCACTTCGCGGCTGAGCCGTTGTTGCTCCTAGACGTTTCCACTTCACAATAACAGCTCTTACAGTTGACCGGGGAGCAGCTCTAGCAGGGCAGAAATTTGACGAACTGACTTGTTGGAAAGGTGGCATCCTATGACGGTGCCACGTTGAAAGTGACTGAGCTTTTCAATACGGGCCGTTCTACTGCCAATGTTTGTCTATGGAGATTGCATGGCTGTGTGCTCGATTTTCTACACCTGTCAGCAACGGGTGTGGCTGAAATAGCTGAATCCACTCCTTTGAAGGGGTGTCGACATAGATTGAACCTCATTTAACTAGGCAAGTCAGTTAAGAACAAGATAGATGCTTTATAAACATGTTAAAACTTCATAAAGACATTCTAAATACTTTATAAACACACCTTCTCTGTCCCCCAGCCCAGCGCAGCTAGGAAGGCCATGACCAGAGTACAGAGTCCTCCAGCTCCCGGGAAACCAACCACTCGACTTCCAAACACAGTAAACACAGACAGACCCAGCAACATCGCACTCCTCCTCAATACCACATCCTCCTAGAGACAGAGAGAGGAGACAGAGAGAGGAGGAGGGAGAGGGGGAGAGGAGGGAGAGAGAGGGAGGGGGAGAGAGAAGAGAGGGAGGGGGAGAGAGAAGAGAGGGAGGGGGAGAGAGAGAGAGAGACAGAGAGAGGAGGAGAGAGAGGGGGAGAGGAGGGAGAGAGAGGGAAAGGAGAGAGAGGAGAGAGAGGAGAGGGAGGGAGAGAGAGAGAGAAAAGAGGGAGAGAAAGAGGGAGAGATGGGGGATGGAGAGAGAGAGGTGGGAGAGAGAGAGGAGAGGGAGGGGGAGAGAGAAAGGAGAGGGAGGAAAGGGAGGGGGAGAGAGAGGGAAAGGAGGGAGAGAGAGGGAGGGGGAGAGAAGGAGAGGGAGGGGGAGAGAAGGAGCGGGAGGGGGAGAGAAGGAGAGGGAGGGGGAGAGAGAGAGAGAAGGAGAGAGAGTAGAGGTAGGTGGAGAGGGAGAGAGAAAGAGAGAGAGGAGAGAGAGGAGAGGAGAGGGGGGAGAAGGAGGGGGCGAGAGAAGGAGAGAGAGAGGAGAGAAGGAGAGAGAGGAGAGGGAGGGGGAGAGAGAGGGAGAGGAGGGAGAGAAAGAGGGAGAGGTGGGGGATGGAGAGAGAGAGAGAGAGAGAGAGAGAGGCAATTTTTGTCAACAACAGTGGGAAGCAAGTACTCCAGCTCTGTAACAGCCTGGGTCAGTACAAAGTTAATGGCAGGACGAAGGATTTACATATTGCTCTGCACTAGGAAACAGTATAGTAGAATATGTCATAACAGATATGGAGCTAGAAGAAAATCAAACCACAACTCTCATTGTCAGACCAAAATAGACTGTTTCTGAAAGAAATCTGATAAACCTCCTCTGTGTTTAAAACCAGTAATAAACTCTACACCCATCCCTAAGTTTAAAACCAGTAATAAACTCTACCCCCATTTCTATGTTTAAAACCAGTAATAAACTCTACCCCCATCGCTATGTTTAAAACCAGTAATAAACTCTACCCCCATCCCTATGTTTAAAACCAGTAATAAACTCTACCCCCATTCCTATGTTTAAAACCAGTAATAAACTCTACCCCATCCCTATGTTTAAAACCAGAAATAAACCCCCATCCCTATGTTTAAAACCAGTAATAAACTCTACCCCATCCCTATGTTTAAAACCAGTAATAAACTCTACCCCATCCCTATGTTTAAAACCAGTATTAAACTCTACCCCCATCCCTATGTTTAAAACCAGTAATAAACTCTACCCCCATCCCTATGTTTAAAACCAGTATTAAACTCTACCCCTATCCCTATGTTTAAAACCAGTAATAAACTCTACCCCCATCCCTATGTTTAAAACCAGAAATAAACCCCCATCCCTATGTTTAAAACCAGTAATAAACTCTACCCCCATCGCTATGTTTAAAACCAGTAATAAACGCTACCCCCATCCCTATGTTTAAAACCAGTAATAAACTCTACCCCATCCCTATGTTTAAAACCAGTAATAAACTCTACCCACATCCCTATGTTTAAAACCAGTAATAAACTATACCCCCATCCCTATGTTTAAAACCAGTAATAAACTCTACCCCCATCCCTATGTTTAAAACCAGTAATAAACTCAACCCCCATCCCTATGTTAAAAACCAGAAATAAACCCCCATCCCTATGTTTAAAACCAGTAATAAACTCTACCCCATCCCTATGTTTAAAACCAGTAATAAACTCTACCCCCATCCCTATGTTTAAAACCAGTAATAAACTCTACCCCCATCCCTATGTTTAAAACCAGTAATAAACTCTACCCCCATCCCTATGTTTAAAACCAGTAATAAACTCTACCCCCATCCCTATGTTTAAAACCAGAAATAAATCCCCATCACTATGTTTAAAACCAGTAATAAACTCTGCCCCCCTCCCTATGTTTAAAACCAGTAATAAACTCTACCCCCATCACTATGTTTAAAACCAGTAATAAACTCTACCCCCATCCCTATGTTTAAAACCAGTAATAAACTCTACCCCCATTCCTAAGTTTAAAACCAGTAATAAACTCTACCCCCATCCCTATGTTTAAAACCAGTAATAAACTCTACCCCCATCCCTATGTTTAAAACCAGTATTAAACTCTACCCCCATCCCTATGTTTAAAACGAGTAATAAACTCTACCCCCATCCCTATGTTTAAAACCAGTAATAAACTCTACCCCCATCCCTATGTTTAAAAACAGTAATAAACTCTACCCTCCATCCCAACCAAATATAAATGGACAAGAAACACTGCTAACCTCATGCCTCACCCTAACCCAGTGCTTCTCAATTATTTTCTGTTACGCCCCCCCTAGGAAGAAGTAAACATTTTGCGCCCCCCCCCAACTCTCCGCCGCGACTGTAAATAGTATCATTTGTCTATAAAATTGTTATAAGTACACCTCTGCATAACATTGTATCCTTATTAACATTAAAGAAAAAGAAAAAAGAAAGAAATATAGATCAACTTACAACAAAGAATAACTTTATTAACATTGTTTTTTTTGTAGCAGAAAAGACTTCAAGTGCATCAATTTGCCTGAAATTAAAAAAAAAAACTAAACCCTTATTTAAACTGTAAACATTTTTTGACCATTTGATACTGAAAAATAAAATTAAATATAATCAATAAATAATAATAAATTCAAATTGATCAGCAACATTAACTCAGGAGCACAATATATGAAACATTTTGACCTATAAAACAAAAATCAATAAAACAATTTGTGCTGATTTTTTTAAAATCAAAATGAGGAAGTCAGGATTAATGGCTACAATGAGGACGTTTTGCAGAGCACAGCTTTTCGAAGCGGGTTTGAAGCATGATACTGCAACTCTCAGCTCCTGCTCAATGTTTAGCTGGGACCTGTACTTGGTCTTCAGTGCAGCAACAGCAGAGAAGCCAGTCTCACAAAGATAAGATGTTGCAAAAGGAAGAAGAATGGTCCTCTGCCCTAAGAGTGGATACTGCCTCTCTACACTCAGCCAGAATTCACTCAGTGTCTGGGATGTGAACCTCAGTCTCAATGTGGAGTCAGACGTCATATCAATGAACTGGTCCTCCTCTGCAGAGCTGAAACCAGTTGGAGCTGGTGCATTGAAAGGATCTCTCACCCAGTCATATTGGGAACTGTTTTCAGGGAAGTACTTTTTAAAGAATCCCATCAGTGATGAAATATGCTCCTTAATATATGGAATCACTGAGGTGGCATCATAGTCAGTAGTGTCAACAAATTCATGCAGGTTCTGGAATGAATCAGTATTTCCTTCATCAAGTCGCCTGCCCCACATTGCAAGCTTTCGAGTGAAAGAGCTGATCTTGTCTGTGACCTGAGGGAGGTGTTTATCTTTCCCTCGAAGCTGTAGATTTAGTTCATTTAGCTTTCCAAATATGTCACTCAGGTAGGCCAGTTTTGCCAGGAAGTTCTCATCACTACATTTTTCTGTGATGTCATACTTGTGCTCCTGCTCCAAAAACATTCTTATCTGCTCAAAAACTCGGGACAAGACTTTTCCTCGTGACAGCCACCTTGCTTCACTGTGAAACAGCACAGCTTGATGTTCAGCTCCCATCTCCTCACAGATAGCAGAGAAGACTCTTGTTTTTAGTGGTCTGGTCTTTATACAATGGACTACACCTACAATGTCAGTCATAACCTCACTTAATTCAGAGGAAAGGTGCCTTGATGCCAGTGCTTCTCTGTGTATAACACAGTGTGTCCACTCAGCATTAGGTGAGGCCTTCTTGATGAGTGCCCCAAGTCCTTTTCTCATCCCTGCCATGGTCTGTGCACCATCACTGCAAACACCAATGCAGTTCTCCCACTTTAGCCAATTCTCAGTCAGGAAGCAGTCCAGCATTTTGAATAGCTCTTCAGCTGTGGCTCTGTCTCTGACATATTTACAAAAAAGTAGATCCTCACACAGGGAGTTTGTCATGTCAAAACGTACATAAGCGATAAACAGTCTTTGTTGCTGTCAGTTGCTTCATCGAACTGTAAGGCAAAACGTTTGTCTTTGAGTTTATCTACCAGCTGTTCTTTAATATCGTTAGCAATGTCATTTATACGTCTGGCGACAGTGTCATTGGACAGAGGGATCGTTTTTATTTTTGCAGCACTTGCGTCATCCAGCATGACAGAGACCATGTCTAATGCTGCAGGCAGTATCAGCTCCTCTGCTATGGAGTGGGTTTTTTTGCACTGAGCAATTTGGTCGTACGCCACCTTATATGATGCTAACAGTGCTCGCTGGTTTACATTCACAAAGCGGGACGATTGTTGACAATATTCGGCACGTTTTCGCTGAAAAAACTCAAGCGGCTTATCAGCGTGATTGTGGTGTAATGTCTTTAAGTGACGCCTTAATTTATTTGGCTTCACGCTGTCCGCTGCCAACATTTTTAGACACAGTAAACATACCGGTCTTTCCTCGTCTCCCACCGTAGTCACAGTGAAGCCAAGCGCTACATACGCTTCGTCATATTTCCTCGTCTTAGCTTTCGGGAGACTTACGTTTGTCTCATTATCTCCGTCTCTCTCCGCCTTTCTTCTCATCCCTGTTAAATATGTTTCCATGGTGTCTCTTAAGGGTTTGTTATCTGCACTTCATATCTCCTGCTCTGTGCTCTTGTTCGGTTAAAAAAAAAAACTACTACGCGGCAAAAAAAAGCATGTTCCCCGGGGTCACACGCCCCCCCTGGCATCGCTCCGAGCCCCCCCAGGGGGGCGCGCCCCACTATTTGAGAAGGACTGCCCTAACCACACTGCTAACCTCATGCCTCACCCTAACCTTAAATTAAAACCAAAAAGCTAATATTTGTTTCCATGAGAAACCTCCCAGTTATCTATAGCTTAAACAGCCAGATTTTGATTCTTTAATTATCTATGTATTAGGCCCATCTCATGAGGCCCATAGATGATGTGAGGTCTGAGGCTAAATGGTAAGTCTGCCAGTGTAGGTGCCAGGTTTGAGTCATCGCTGCTGTTCTTTTTTTTTTTGGGGGGGGGGGGGCTGTTCAAAAGGGCAGTCAATATTAGGAAGGTGTTCCTAATTTTTTGTGCACCCAGTGTATTTTCCTGTTTTACAGACTTTTAAAAAGCCTTTGATTCCACATGGCATGAAGGTATGTTATTAAACCTCCTTTAAAGTGGTATAGCGGGCAAGGCCTACGATATTATTAATTTCATTCATTCATAAATTAATATAATTAATTTGAATGTAAACAAATGTCTTGGACCAGAAGACAAAGAAATATAGTTTATTTTACACTGAGAACGACTTCCTCATATTGAGTTCCTCCTCCTCCTCTTGCCCCCAGAACAGCCTCAACTAGTCGGGTCATGGACTCTACAAGGTGTTGAAAGCGTTCCACAGGGATGCTGGCCCATGTTGACTCCAGGGATGCTGGCTCATGTTGACTCCAGGGATGCTGGCCCATGTTGACTCCAGGGATGCTGGTCCATGTTGACTCCAGGGATGCTGGTCCATATTGACTCCAGGGATGCTGGCCCATGTTGACTCCAGGGATGCTGGCCCATGTTGACTCCAGGGATGCTGGCCCATGTTGACTCCAGGGATGCTGGCCCATGTTGACTCCAGGGATGCTGGCCCATGTTGACTCCAGGGATGCTGTCCCATGTTGACTCCAGGGATGCTGGTCCATATTGACTCCAGGGATGCTGGCCCATGTTGACTCCAGGGATGCTGTCCCATGTTGACTCCAGGGATGCTGGTCCATATTGACTCCAGGGATGCTGGCCCATGTTGACTCCAGGGATGCTGGTCCATGTTGACTCCAGGGATGCTGGCCCATGTTGACTCCAGGGATGCTGGCCCATGTTGACTCCAGGGATGTTGGCCCATGTTGACTCCAGGGATGCTGGCTCATGTTGACTCCAGGGATGCTGGCCCATGTTGACTCCAGGGATGCTGGCCCATGTTGACTCCAGGGATGCTGGCCCATGTTGACTCCAGGGATGTTGGCCCATGTTGACTCCAGGGATGCTGGCTCATGTTGACTCCAGGGATGCTGGCCCATGTTGACTCCAGGGATGCTGGCCCATGTTGACTCCAGTGCTTCCCACAGTTGTGTTAAGTTGGCTGGATGTCCTTTGGGTGGTGGACCATTCTTGATACACACAGGAAACTGTTGATCATGTAAAACCCAGCAGCGACACTCAAACCGGTGCACCTGGCACCTACTACCAAACCCTGTTCAAAGGCACTTAAATATTTAGTCTTTCCCATTCACCCTCTGAATGGCCCACAAACACAATCCATGTCTCAATTGTCTCAAAGCTTTAAAAATCCTTCTTTAACCCGTCTCCTCCCCTTCATCTACACTGATTGAAGTGGATTTAACAAGTGAACATCAATAAGGGATCATAGCTTTCACCTGGATTCACCTGGTCAGTCTATCATGGAAAGAGCAGGTGTTCTTAGTGTTTTTGTATTGTGTTTTGTATACTCAGGTAATCTCCCCAACAGAACAGGAGCTACAACAAAGCCTGCTAGAACATGAAGGACTATGGGAAAAAAACACAAAGTAATCATCTCTTCAGATAAAGTTTAGATCTCAGAAAAGTAAATACCATTTCACCACTATAAACTCATCTGGGGCGGTTTGCCGTAAAGTCTCTAAGGCTGTGGTATTTCTTATTTCTATTCGACCAATCACATCAGGTATTTTATTCACATCAGATCTGTTCACATCGAGACCTTTTTTTCCCCAGAGCTGATCTGATTAGTCCAAAAAAAATCAGAATTGGTCTGCCTGTGTAAACATAGCCTTACAGATAAAGTACGCAGATCAGATCATATTTCGCAACTACATTTACATTTACATTTTAGTCATTTAGCAGACGCTCTTATCCAGAGCGACTTACAGTAGTGAATGCATACATTTCATAGAATTCATTAAAAAAAATTCTGTGCTGGCCCCCAAAATCCTGTAGAAATTGAACCCATCAATCACAAATTGTCTTAAATTATTTGACTCTGACAACTCCAAAAACCTTCTTAAATGGCAGGGAATTTCAAATACACACCTCCTAGCCAGTTTATTAGGTACACCGCCCCGTTCACGAAAAATGGATCGCTCCTACAGACAGTGAGTGACGTGGCCGTGGCTTGCTATACATAGCAGGCAGACAGGCATCAAGGCATTCAGCTACTGTTCTATGGAACGTTAGAATGGACAAAACGAGTGACCTGAGGTGACTGAGTGTGGAATAATCGGTCGGTGCTAGGCGCGCCACATCCATTACCACTGAACATTATCCTGGGCTTTTCACGCACGTACGGTGTCTGGGATTTTTATGGCATGAGTCCATCTACCCATCCTGCCTGGTGCCTGGTGTTTTCCTGGTACACATTAGGTCCCTTGATACCAGTTGAGCAACGATTGAACGCCACGGCGTGTCTAAACATTGATGGTGATCAAAGCCAATAGACCATGTTCTGTTATAATCTCCACCCAGCACAGCCAGAAGAGGACTGGCCACCCCTCATAGCCTGGTTCCTCTCTAGGTTTCTTCCTAGGTTTTGGCCTTTCTAGGGAGTTTTTCCTAGGTAGTTTTTCCTAGCCACTGTGCTTCTTTCACATGCATTGCTTGCTGTTTGGGGTTTTAGGCTGGGTTTCTGTACAGCACTTTGAGATATCAGCTGATGTACAAAGGGCTATATAAATAAATTTGATTTGAAAATTTGATTTGAATAGATCGTCGTTGAGATGAGATGGAACAGGCTGTTGGCAGCATGAATGTGCCACCGTGCAGTCTGTAGCAACTGCATTATCCCTTCATGCCAACATGGACCAAGATCCCTGTGGAACGTTCCCGACACCTTGTAGAATCCACGCGCCAAAGAATTCAAGCTGTTCTGGAGGCAAAGGGGGGGTTCAACCCTGTACTACATTTGTGTACCTAATAAACTGTCCGGTGAGTGTACATCATGGGATTAAAAAGCACCATTTTACACCTGGAATTTGAAGAAGAAAAAAAATATTGTGCTACCAGCTATAGGTCTACCACTGAGACTGGCTCTACCAGCTATAGGTCTATCACTGAGACTGGCTCTATAGCTATAGGTCTACCACTGAGACTGGCTCTACCAGCTATAGGTCTACCACTGAGACTGGCTCTATAGCTATAGGTCTACCACTGAGACTGGCTCTACCAGCTATAGGCCTACCACTGAGACTGGCTCTACCAGCTATAGGTCTACCACTGAGACTGGGTCTACCAGCTATAGGTCTACCACTGAGACTGGCTCTATAGCTATAGGTCTACCACTGAGACTGGCTCTACCAGCTATAGGTCTACCACTGAGACTGGCTCTATAGCTATAGGTCTACCACTGAGACTGGCTCTACCAGCTATAGGTCTACCACTGAGACTGGCTCTACAGCTATAGGTCTACCACTGAGACTGGCTCTATAGCTATAGGTCTACCACTGAGACTGGCTCTATAGCTATAGGTCTACCACTGAGACTGGCTCTATAGCTATAGGTCTACCACTGAGACTGGCTCTATAGCTATAGGCCTACCACTGAGACTGGCTCTACCAGCTATAGGTCTACCAATGAGACTGGCTCTACCAGCTATAGGTCTACCACTGAGACTGGCTCTACCAGCTATAGGTCTACCATTGAGACTGGCTCTACCAGCTATAGGTCTACCACTGAGACTGGCTCTACCAGCTATAGGTCTACCACTGAGACTGGCTCTATAGCTATAGGTCTACCACTGAGACTGGCTCTATAGCTATAGGTCTACCACTGAGACTGGCTCTATAGCTATAGGTCTTCCACTGAGACTGGCTCTACCAGCTATAGGTCTACCACTGAGACTGGCTCTATAGCTATAGGTCTACCACTGAGACTGGCTCTATAGCTATAGGTCTACCACTGAGACTGGCTCTATAGCTATAGGTCTACCACTGAGACTGGCTCTATAGCTATAGGTCTACCACTGAGACTGGCTCTATAGCTATAGGTCTACCACTGAGACTGGCTCTACCAGCTATAGGTCTACCACTGAGACTGGCTCTACCAGCTATAGGTCTACCACTGAGACTGGCTCTACCAGCTATAGGTCTACCACTGAGACTGGCTCTACCAGCTATAGGTCTACCACTGAGACTGGCTCTACCAGCTATAGGTCTACCACTGAGACTGGCTCTACCAGCTATAGGTCTACCACTGAGACTGGCTCTACCAGCTATAGGTCTACCACTGAGACTGGCTCTACCAGCTATAGGTCTACCACTGAGACTGGCTCTATAGCTATAGGTCTACCACTGAGATTGGCTCTACCAGCTATAGGTCTACCACTGAGACTGGCTCTACCAGCTATAGGCCTACCACTGAGACTGGCTCTATAGCTATAGGTCTACCACTGAGACTGGCTCCATAGCTATAGATCTACCACTGAGACTGGCTCTACCAGCTATAGGTCTACCACTGAGACTGGCTCTACCAGCTATAGGCCTACCACTGAGACTGGCTCTACCAGCTATAGGCCTACCACTGAGACTGGCTCTACCAGCTATAGGTCTACCACTGAGACTGGCTCTATAGCTATAGGTCTACCACTGAGACTGGCTCTATAGCTATAGGTCTACCACTGAGACTGGCTCTATAGCTATAGGTCTACCACTGAGACTGGCTCTATAGCTATAGGTCTACCACTGAGACTGGCTCTACCAGCTATAGGTCTACCACTGAGACTGGCTCTAACAGCTATAGGTCTATCACTGAGACTGGATCTATAGCTATAGGTCTACCACTGAGACTGGCTCTATAGCTATAGGTCTACCACTTAGACTGGCTCTATAGCTATAGGTCTACCACTGAGACTGGCTCTACCAGCTATAGGTCTACTACTGAGACTGGCTCTACCAGCTATAGGTCTACCACTGAGACTGGCTCTAACAGCTATAGGTCTACCACTGAGACTGGCTCTACCAGCTATAGGTCTACCACTGAGACTGGCTCTACCAGCTATAGGTCTACCACTGAGACTGGCTCTACCAGCTATAGGTCTACCAATGAGACTGGCTCTATAGCTAAAGGTCTACCACTGAGACTGGCTCTACCAGCTATAGGTCTACCACTGAGACTGGCTCTACCAGCTATAGGTCTACCACTGAGACTGGCTCTATAGCTATAGGCCTACCACTGAGACTGGCTCTATAGCTATAGGTCTACCACTGAGACTGGCTCTATAGCTATAGGTCTACCACTGAGACTGGCTCTATAGCTATAGGTCAACCACTGAGACTGGCTCTACCAGCTATAGGTCTACCACTGAGACTGGCTCTATAGCTATAGGTCTACCACTGAGACTGGCTCTACCAGCTATAGGTCTACCACTGAGACTGGATATACCAGCTATAGGTCTACCACTGAGACTGGCTCTACCAGCTATAGGCCTACCACTGAGACTGGCTCTACCAGCTATAGGCCTACCACTGAGACTGGCTCTACCAGCTATAGGTCTACCACTGAGACTTGCTCTACCAGCTATAGGCCTACCACTGAGACTGGCTCTAACAGCTATAGGTCTACCACTGAGACTGGCTCTATAGCTATAGGTCTACCACTGAGACTGGCTCTATAGCTATAGGTCTACCACTGAGACTGGCTCTATAGCTATAGGTCTTCCACTGAGACTGGCTCTACCAGCTATAGGTCTACCACTGAGACTGGCTCTATAGCTATAGGTCTACCACTGAGACTGGCTCTATAGCTATAGGTCTACCACTGAGACTGGCTCTATAGCTATAGGTCTACCACTGAGACTGGCTCTATAGCTATAGGTCTACCACTGAGACTGGCTCTATAGCTATAGGTCTACCACTGAGACTGGCTCTACCAGCTATAGGTCTACCACTGAGACTGGCTCTACCAGCTATAGGTCTACCACTGAGACTGGCTCTACCAGCTATAGGTCTACCACTGAGACTGGCTCTACCAGCTATAGGCCTACCACTGAGACTGGCTCTACCAGCTATAGGTCTACCACTGAGACTGGCTCTACCAGCTATAGGTCTACCACTGAGACTGGCTCTACCAGCTATAGGTCTACCACTGAGACTGGCTCTACCAGCTATAGGTCTACCACTGAGACTGGCTCTATAGCTATAGGTCTACCACTGAGATTGGCTCTACCAGCTATAGGTCTACCACTGAGACTGGCTCTACCAGCTATAGGCCTACCACTGAGACTGGCTCTATAGCTATAGGTCTACCACTGAGACTGGCTCCATAGCTATAGATCTACCACTGAGACTGGCTCTACCAGCTATAGGTCTACCACTGAGACTGGCTCTACCAGCTATAGGCCTACCACTGAGACTGGCTCTACCAGCTATAGGCCTACCACTGAGACTGGCTCTACCAGCTATAGGTCTACCACTGAGACTGGCTCTATAGCTATAGGTCTACCACTGAGACTGGCTCTATAGCTATAGGTCTACCACTGAGACTGGCTCTATAGCTATAGGTCTACCACTGAGACTGGCTCTATAGCTATAGGTCTACCACTGAGACTGGCTCTACCAGCTATAGGTCTACCACTGAGACTGGCTCTAACAGCTATAGGTCTATCACTGAGACTGGATCTATAGCTATAGGTCTACCACTGAGACTGGCTCTATAGCTATAGGTCTACCACTTAGACTGGCTCTATAGCTATAGGTCTACCACTGAGACTGGCTCTACCAGCTATAGGTCTACTACTGAGACTGGCTCTACCAGCTATAGGTCTACCACTGAGACTGGCTCTAACAGCTATAGGTCTACCACTGAGACTGGCTCTACCAGCTATAGGTCTACCACTGAGACTGGCTCTACCAGCTATAGGTCTACCACTGAGACTGGCTCTACCAGCTATAGGTCTACCAATGAGACTGGCTCTATAGCTAAAGGTCTACCACTGAGACTGGCTCTACCAGCTATAGGTCTACCACTGAGACTGGCTCTACCAGCTATAGGTCTACCACTGAGACTGGCTCTATAGCTATAGGCCTACCACTGAGACTGGCTCTATAGCTATAGGTCTACCACTGAGACTGGCTCTATAGCTATAGGTCTACCACTGAGACTGGCTCTATAGCTATAGGTCAACCACTGAGACTGGCTCTACCAGCTATAGGTCTACCACTGAGACTGGCTCTATAGCTATAGGTCTACCACTGAGACTGGCTCTACCAGCTATAGGTCTACCACTGAGACTGGATATACCAGCTATAGGTCTACCACTGAGACTGGCTCTACCAGCTATAGGCCTACCACTGAGACTGGCTCTACCAGCTATAGGCCTACCACTGAGACTGGCTCTACCAGCTATAGGTCTACCACTGAGACTTGCTCTACCAGCTATAGGCCTACCACTGAGACTGGCTCTAACAGCTATAGGTCTACCACTGAGACTGGCTCTATAGCTATAGGTCTACCACTGAGACTGGCTCTACCAGCTATAGGTCTACCACTGAGACTGGCTCTATAGCTATAGGTCTACCACTGAGACTGGCTCTACCAGCTATAGGTCTACCACTGAGACTTGCTCTACCAACTATAGGCCTACCACTGAGACTGGCTCTAACAGCTATAGGTCTACCACTGAGACTGGCTCTATAGCTATAGGTCTACCACTGAGACTGGCTCTACCAGCTATAGGTCTACCACTGAGACTGGCTCTATAGCTATAGGTCTACCACTGAGACTGGCTCTACCAGGTATAGGTCTACCACTGAGACTGGCTCTATAGCTATAGGCCTACCACTGAGATTGGCTCTACCAGCTATAGGTCTACCACTGAGACTGGCTCTACCAGCTATAGGTCTACCACTGAGACTGGCTCTACCAGCTATAGGTCTACCACTGAGACTGGCTCTATAGCTATAGGTCTACCACTGAGACTGGCTCTACCAGCTATAGGTCTACCACTGAGACTGGCTCTACCAGCTATAGGTCTACCACTGAGACTGGCTCTATAGCTATAGGTCTACCACTGAGACTGGCTCTACCAGCTATAGGTCTACCACTGAGACTGGCTCTACCAGCTATAGGTCTACCACTGAGACTGGCTCTACCAGCTATAGGTCTACCACTGAGACTGGCTCTATAGATATAGGCCTACCACTGAGATTGGCTCTATAGCTATAGGTCTACCACTGAGACTGGCTCTATAGCTATAGGTCTACCACTGAGACTGGCTCTATAGCTATAGGTCAACCACTGAGACTGGCTCTACCAGCTATAGGTCTACCACTGAGACTGGCTCTATAGCTATAGGTCTACCACTGAGACTGGCTCTACCAGCTATAGGTCTACCACTGAGACTGGCTCTATAGCTATAGGTCTACCACTGAGACTGGCTCTATAGCTATAGGTCTACCACTGAGACTGGCTCTACCAGCTATAGGTCTACCACTGAGACTGGATATACCAGCTATAGGTCTACCACTGAGACTGGCTCTACCAGCTATAGGCCTACCACTGAGACTGGCTCTAACAGCTATAGGTCTACCACTGAGACTGGCTCTATAGCTATAGGTCTACCACTGAGACTGGCTCTACCAGCTATAGGTCTACCACTGAGACTGGCTCTATAGCTATAGGTCTACCACTGAGACTGGCTCTATAGCTATAGGTCTACCACTGAGACTGGCTCTACCAGCTATAGGCCTACCACTGAGACTGGTTCTACCAGCTATAGGTCTACCACTGAGACTGGCTCTACCAGCTATAGGCCTACCACTGAGACTGGCTCTACCAGCTATAGGCCTACCACTGAGACTGGCTCTACCAGCTATAGGTCTACCACTGAGACTTGCTCTACCAGCTATAGGCCTACCACTGAGACTGGCTCTAACAGCTATAGGTCTACCACTGAGACTGGCTCTATAGCTATAGGTCTACCACTGAGACTGGCTCTACCAGCTATAGGTCTACCACTGAGACTGGCTCTATAGCTATAGGTCTACCACTGAGACTGGCTCTACCAGCTATAGGTCTACCACTGAGACTTGCTCTACCAGCTATAGGCCTACCACTGAGACTGGCTCTAACAGCTATAGGTCTACCACTGAGACTGGCTCTATAGCTATAGGTCTACCACTGAGACTGGCTCTACCAGCTATAGGTCTACCACTGAGACTGGCTCTATAGCTATAGGTCTACCACTGAGACTGGCTCTACCAGGTATAGGTCTACCACTGAGACTGGCTCTATAGCTATAGGCCTACCACTGAGATTGGCTCTACCAGCTATAGGTCTACCACTGAGACTGGCTCTACCAGCTATAGGTCTACCACTGAGACTGGCTCTACCAGCTATAGGTCTACCACTGAGACTGGCTCTATAGCTATAGGTCTACCACTGAGACTGGCTCTACCAGCTATAGGTCTACCACTGAGACTGGCTCTACCAGCTATAGGTCTACCACTGAGACTGGCTCTATAGCTATAGGTCTACCACTGAGACTGGCTCTACCAGCTATAGGTCTACCACTGAGACTGGCTCTACCAGCTATAGGTCTACCACTGAGACTGGCTCTACCAGCTATAGGTCTACCACTGAGACTGGCTCTATAGCTATAGGCCTACCACTGAGATTGGCTCTATAGCTATAGGTCTACCACTGAGACTGGCTCTATAGCTATAGGTCTACCACTGAGACTGGCTCTATAGCTATAGGTCAACCACTGAGACTGGCTCTACCAGCTATAGGTCTACCACTGAGACTGGCTCTATAGCTATAGGTCTACCACTGAGACTGGCTCTACCAGCTATAGGTCTACCACTGAGACTGGCTCTATAGCTATAGGTCTACCACTGAGACTGGCTCTATAGCTATAGGTCTACCACTGAGACTGGCTCTACCAGCTATAGGTCTACCACTGAGACTGGATATACCAGCTATAGGTCTACCACTGAGACTGGCTCTACCAGCTATAGGCCTACCACTGAGACTGGCTCTAACAGCTATAGGTCTACCACTGAGACTGGCTCTATAGCTATAGGTCTACCACTGAGACTGGCTCTACCAGCTATAGGTCTACCACTGAGACTGGCTCTATAGCTATAGGTCTACCACTGAGACTGGCTCTATAGCTATAGGTCTACCACTGAGACTGGCTCTACCAGCTATAGGCCTACCACTGAGACTGGTTCTACCAGCTATAGGTCTACCACTGAGACTGGCTCTACCAGCTATAGGCCAACCACTGAGACTGGCTCTACCAGCTATAGGTCTACCACTGAGACTGGCTCTACCAGCTATAGGTCTACCACTGAGACTGGCTCTATAGCTATAGGTCTACCACTGAGACTGGCTCTACCAGCTATAGGTCTACCACAGACTGACTCTATAGCTATAGGTCTACCACTGAGACTGGCTCTACCAGCTATAGGTCTACCACTGAGATTGGCTCTACCAGCTATAGGTCTACCACTGAGACTAACTCTATAGCTATAGGTCTACCACTGAGACTGGCTCTACCAGCTATAGGTGTACCACTGAGACTGGCTCTACCAGCTATAGGTCTAACACTGAGACTGGCTCTATAGCTATAGGTCTACCACTGAGACTGGCTCTACCAGCTATAGGTCTACCACTGAGACTGGATCTATAGCTATAGGTCTACCGCTGAGACTGGCTCTATAGATATAGGTCTACCACTGAGACTGGCTCTACCAGCTATAGGTCTACCACTGAGACTGGCTCAATAGCTATAGGTCTACCACTGAGACTGGCTCTATAGCTATAGGTCTACCTCTGAGACTGGCTCTACCAGCTATAGGCCTACACTGAGACTGGCTCTACCAGCTATTGGTCTACCACTGAGACTGGCTCTATAGCTATAGGTCTACCACTGAGACTGGCTCTATAGCTATAGGTCTACCACTGAGACTATCTCTACCAGCTATAGGTCTACCACTGAGACTGGCTCTACCAGCTATAGGTCTACCACTGAGACTGGCTCTACCAGCTATAGGTCTACCACTGAGACTGGCTCTACCAGCTATAGGTCTACCACTGAGACTGGCTCTACCAGCTATAGGTCTACCACTGAGACTGGCTCTACCAGCTATAGGTCTACCACTGAGACTGGCTCTATAGCTATAGGTCTACCACTGAGACTGGCTCTATAGCTATAAGTCTACCACTGAGACTGGCTCTATAGCTATAGGTCTACCACTGAGACTGGCTCTACCAGCTATAGGTCTACCACTGAGACTGGCTCTAACAGCTGTAGGTCTATCACTGAGACTGGTTCTATAGCTATAGGTCTACCACTGAGACTGGCTCTACCAGCTATAGGTCTACCACTGAGAAAGGCTCTACCAGCTATAGCTCTACCACTGAGACTGGCTCTACCAGCTATAGGTCTACCACTGAGACTGGCTCTATAGCTATAGGTCTACCACTGAGACTGGCTCTATAGCTATAGGTCTACCACTGAGACTGTCTCTATAGCTATAGGTCTACCACTGAGACTGGCTCTACCAGCTATAGGCCTACCACTGAGACTGGCTCTACCCGCTATAGGTCTACCACTGAGACTGGCTCTATAGCTATAGATCTACCACTGAGACTGGCTCTATAGCTATAGGTCTACCACTGAGACTGGCTCTATAGCTATAGGTCTACCACTGAGACTGGCTCTACCAGCTATAGGTCTACCACTGAGACTGGCTCTAACAGCTATAGGTCTACCACTGAGACTGGCTCTAACAGCTATAGGTCTATCACTGAGACTGGCTCTATAGCTATAGGTCTACCACTGAGACTGGCTCTATAGCTATAGGTCTACCACTGAGACTGGCTCTATAGCTATAGGTCTACCACTGAGACTGGCTCTACCAGCTATAGGTCTACCACTGAGACTGGCTCTACCAGCTATAGGTCTACCACTGAGACTGTCTCTACCAGCTATAGGTCTACCACTGAGACTGGCTCTATAGCTATAGGTCTACCACTGAGACTGGCTCTACCAGCTATAGGTCTACCACTGAGACAGGCTCTACCAGCTATAGGTCTACCACTGAGACTGGCTCTACCAGCTATAGGTCTACCACTGAGACTGGCTCTATAGCTATAGGTCTACCACTGAGACTGGCTCTATAGCTATAGGTCTACCACTGAGACTGTCTCTATAGCTATAGGTCTACCACTGAGACTGGCTCTACCAGCTATAGGTCTACCACTGAGACTGGCTCTACCAGCTATAGGTCTACCACTGAGACTGGCTCTACCAGCTATAGGTCTACCACTGAGACTGGCTCTACCAGCTATAGGTCTACCACTGAGACTGGCTCTATAGCTATAGGCCTACCACTGAGACTGGCTCTATAGCTATAGGTCTACCACTGAGACTGGCTCTATAGCTATAGGTCTACCACTGAGACTGGCTCTATAGCTATAGGTCAACCACTGAGACTGGCTCTACCAGCTATAGGTCTACCACTGAGACTGGCTCTATAGCTATAGGTCTACCACTGAGACTGGCTCTAACAGCTATAGGTCTACCACTGAGATTGGATATACCAGCTATAGGTCTACCACTGAGACTGGCTCTACCAGCTATAGGCCTACCACTGAGACTGGCTCTAACAGCTATAGGTCTACCACTGAGACTGGCTCTATAGCTATAGGTCTACCACTGAGACTGGCTCTACCAGCTATAGGTCTACCACTGAGACTGGCTCTATAGCTATAGGTCTACCACTGAGACTGGCTCTACCAGCTATAGGTCTACCACTGAGACTGGATCTATAGCTATAGGTCTACCGCTGAGACTGGCTCTATAGCTATAGGTCTACCACTGAGACTGGCTCTACCAGCTATAGGTCTACCACTGAGACTGGCTCTATAGCTATAGGTCTACCACTGAGACTGGCTCTATAGCTATAGGTCTACCACTGAGACTGGCTCTATAGCTATAGGTCTACCACTGAGACTGGCTCTACCAGCTATAGGTCTACGACTGAGACTGGCTCTACCAGCTATAGGTCTACCACTGAGACTGGCTCTACCAGCTATAGGTCTACCACTGAGACTGGCTCTATAGCTATAGGTCTACCACTGAGACTGGCTCTATAGCTATAGGTCTACCACTGAGACTGGCTCTACCAGCTATAGCTCTACCACTGAGACTGGCTCTACCAGCTATAGGTCTACCACTGAGACTTTCTCTAACAGCTATAGGTCTACCACTGAGACTGGCTCTACCAGCTATAGGTCTACCACTGAGACTGGCTCTACCAGCTATAGGTCTACCACTGAGATTGGCTCTAACAGCTATAGGTCTACCACTGAGACTGGCTCTATAGCTATAGGTCTACCACTGAGACGGGCTCTACCAGCTATAGGTCTACCACTGAGACTGGCTCTACCAGCTATAGGTCTACCACTGAGACTGGCTCTACCAGCTATAGGCCTACCACTGAGACTGGCTCTATAGCTATAGGTCTACCACTGAGACTGGCTCTACCAGCTATAGGTCTACCACTGAGACTGGCTCTACCAGCTATAGGTCTACCACTGAGACTGGCTCTACCATCTATAAGCCTACCACTGAGACTGGCTCTACCAGCTATAGGTCTACCACTGAGACTGGCTCTATAGCTATAGGTCTACCACTGAGACTGGCTCTACAAGCTATAGGTCTACCACTGAGACTGGCTCTACCAGCTATAGGTCTTCCACTGATACTGGCTCTATAGCTATAGGCCTACCATTGAGACTGGCTCTATAGCTATAGGCCTACCACTGAGACTGGCTCTACCAGCTACAGGCCTACCACTGAGACTGGCTCTACCAGCTATAGGTCTACCACTGAGACTGGCTCTACCAGCTATAGGTCTTCCACTGAGACTGGCTCTACCAGCTATAGGTCTACCACTGAGACTGGCTCTATAGCTATAGGTCTACCACTGAGATTGGCTCTACCAGCTATAGGTCTACCACTGAGACTGGCTCTACCAGCTATAGGTCTACCAATGAGACTGGCTCTACCAGCTATAGGCCTACCACTGAGACTGGCTCTATAGCTATAGGTCTACCACTGAGACTGGCTCTATAGCTATTGGTCTACCACTGAGACTGGCTCTACCAGCTATAGTTCTACCACTGAGACTGGCTCTACCAGCTGTAGGCCTACCACTGAGACTGGCTCTACCAGCTATAGGCCTACCACTGAGACTGGCTCTACCAGCTATAGGTCTACCACTGAGATTGTCTCTACCAGCTATAGGTCTATCACTGAGACTGGCTCTATAGCTATAGGTCTACCACTGAGACTGGCTCTATAGCTATAGGTCTACCACTGAGACTGTCTCTACCAGCTATAGGTCTACCACTGAGACTGTCTCTACCAGCTATAGGTCTACCACTGAGACTGGCTCTATAGCTATAGGTCTACCACTGAGACTGGCTCTACCAGCTATAGGTCTACCCATGAGACTGGGCTAATAGACTGGCTCTACCAGCTATAGGCCCTACCACTGAGACTGGCTCTACCAGCTATAGGTCTACCACTGAGACTGGCTCTACCAGCTATAGGTCTACCACTGAGACTGGCTCTACCAGCTATAGGTCTACCACTGAGACTGGCTCTACCAGCTATAGGTCTACCACTGAGACTGGCTCTACCAGCTATAGGTCTACCACTGAGACTGGCTCTACCAGCTATAGGTCTACCAATGAGACTGTCTCTATAGCTATAGGCCTACCACTGAGACTGGCTCTACCAGCTATAGGTCTACCACTGAGACTGGCTCTATAGCTATAGGTCTACCACTGAGACTGGCTCTACCAGCTATAGGCCTACCACTGAGACTGGCTCTACCAGCTATAGGTCTACCACTGAGACTGGCTCTATAGCTATAGGTCTACCACTGAGACTAGCTCTACCAGCTATAGGTCTACCACTGAGACTGGCTCTAACCGCTATAGGTCTACCACTGAGACTGGCTCTATAGCTATAGGTCTACCACTGAGACTGGCTCTACCAGCTATAGGTCTTCCACTGAGAATGGCTCTACCAGCTATAGGTCTACCACTGAGACTGGCTCTATAGCTATAAGTCTACCACTGAGACTGGCTCTACCAGCTATAGGCCTACCACTGAGACTGGCTCTACCAGCTATAGGTCTATCACTGAGACTGGCTCTACCAGCTATAGGTCTACCACTGAGACTGGCTCTACCAGCTATAGGTCTTCCACTGAGACTGGCTCTATAGCTATAGGTCTTCCACTGAGACTGGCTCTACCAGCTATAGGTCTACCACTGAGACTCGATCTACCAGCTATAGGTCTACCACTGAGACTGGCTCTACCAGCTATAGGTCTACCACTGAGACTGGCTCTATTGCTATAGGTCTACCACTGAGATTGGCTCTACCAGCTATAGGTCTACCACTGAGACTGGCTCTACCAGCTATAGGTCTACCAATGAGACTGGCTCTACCAGCTATAGGTCTACCACTGAGACTGGTTCTACCAGCTATAGGTCTACCACTGAGACTGGCTCTACCAGCTATAGGCCAACCACTGAGACTGGCTCTACCAGCTATAGGCCTACCACTGAGACTGGCTCTATAGCTATAGGTCTACCACTGAGACTGGCTCTATAGCTATTGGTCTACCACTGAGACTGGCTCTACCAGCTATAGGTCTACCACTGAGACTGGCTCTACCAGCTATAGGCCTACCACTGAGACTGGCTCTACCAGCTATAGGCCTACCACTGAGACTGGCTCTACCAGCTATAGGTCTACCACTGAGATTGTCTCTACCAGCTATAGGTCTATCACTGAGACTATCTCTATAGCTATAGGTCTACCACTGAGACTGGCTCTATAGCTATAGGTCTACCACTGAGACTGGCTCTACCAGCTATAGGTCTACCACTGAGACTGGCTCTATAGCTATAGGTCTACCACTGAGACTGGCTCTACCAGCTATAGATCTACCACTGAGACTGGCTCTACCAGCTGTAGGTCTACCACTGAGACTGGCTCTACCAGCTATAGGTCTACCACTGAGACTGGCTCTATAGCTATAGGTCTACCACTGAGACTGGCTCTATAGCTATAGGTCTACCACTGAGACTGGCTCTATAGCTATAGGTCTACCACTGAGACTGGCTCTACCAGCTATAGGTCTATCACTGAGACTGGCTCTATAGCTATAGGTCTACCACTGAGACTGGCTCTATAGCTATAGGTCTACCACTGAGACTGGCTCTATAGCTATAGGTCTACCACTGAGACTGGCTCTACCAGCTATAGGTCTACCACTGAGACTGGCTCTACCAGCTATAGGCCTACCACTGAGACTGGCTCTACCAGCTATAGGCCTACCACTGAGACTGGCTCTACCAGCTATAGGTCTACCACTGAGACTGGCTCTACCAGCTATAGGTCTACCACTGAGTTTGGCTCTACCAGCTATAGGTCTACCACTGAGACTGGCTCTATAGCTATAGGCCAACCACTGAGACTGGCTCTACCAGCTACAGGCCTACCACTGAGACTGGCTCTACCAGCTATAGGCCTACCACTGAGACTGGCTCTACCAGCTATAGGCCTACCACTGAGACTGTCTCGACCAGCTATAGGTCTACCACTGAGACTGGCTCTATAGCTATAGGTCTACCACTGAGACTGGCTCTACCAGCTATAGGTCTACCACTGAGACTGGCTCTACCAGCTATAGGTCTACCACTGAGACTGGCTCTATAGCTATAGGTCTACCACTGAGACTGGCTCTATAGCTATAGGTCTACCACTGAGACTGGCTCTATAGCTATAGGTCTACCACTGAGACCGGCTCTACCAGCTATAGGTCTACCACTGAGACTGGCTCTAACAGCTATAGGTCTATCACTGAGACTGGCTCTATAGCTATAGGTCTACCACTGAGATTGGCTCTATAGCTATAGGTCTACCACTGAGACTGGCTCTATAGCTATAAGTCTACCACTGAGACTGGCTCTACCAGCTATAGGTCTACCACTGAGACTGGCTCTACCAGCTATAGGTCTACCACTGACACTGGCTCTACCAGCTATAGGTCTTCCACTGAGACTGGCTCTACCAGCTATAGGTCTTCCACTGAGACTGGCTCTACCAGCTATAGGCCTACCACTGAGACTGCCTCTACCAGCTATAGGCCTACCACTGAGACTGTCTCGACCAACTATAGGTCTACCACTGAGACTGGCTCTATAGCTATAGGTCTACCACTGAGACTGGCTCTATAGCTATAGGTCTACCACTGAGACTGGCTCTATAGCTATAGGTCTACCACTGAGACTGGCTCTACCAGCTATAGGTCTACCACTGAGACTGTCTCTACCAGCTATAGGTCTACCACTGAGACTGGCTCTATAGCTATAGGTCTACCACTGAGACTGGCTCTACCAGCTATAGGTCTACCACTGAGACTGGCTCTACCAGCTATAGGTCTACCACTGAGACTGGCTCTACCAGCTATAGGTCTACCACTGAGACTGGCTCTATAGCTATAGGTCTACCACTGAGACTGGCTCTATAGCTATAGGTCTACCACTGAGACTGGCTCTATAGCTATAGGTCTACCACTGAGACCGGCTCTACCAGCTATAGGTCTACCACTGAGACTGGCTCTAACAGCTATAGGTCTATCACTGAGACTGGCTCTATAGCTATAGGTCTACCACTGAGATTGGCTCTATAGCTATAGGTCTACCACTGAGACTGGCTCTATAGCTATAGGTCTACCACTGAGACTGGCTCTACCAGCTATAGGTCTACCACTGAGACTGGCTCTACCAGCTATAGGTCTACCACTGAGACTGGCTCTATAGCTATAGGTCTACCACTGAGACTGGCTCTACCAGCTATAGGTCTACCACTGAGACTGGCTCTACCAGCTATAGGTCTACCACTGAGACTGGCTCTACCAGCTATAGGTCTACCACTGAGATTGGCTCTACCAGCTATAGGTCTACCACTGAGAGTGGCTCCATAGCTATAGGTCTACCACTGAGACTGGCTCTACCAGCTATAGGTCTACCAATGAGACTGTCTCTATAGCTATAGGCCTACCACTGAGACTGGCTCTATAGCTATAGGTCTACCACTGAGACTGGCTCTATAGCTATAGGTCTACCACTGAGACTGGCTCTACCAGCTATAGGTCTACCACTGAGACTGGCTCTACCAGCTATAGGTCTACCACTGAGACTGGCTCTACCATCTATAGGTCTACCACTAAGACTGGCTCTATAGCTATAGGTCTACCACTGAGACTGGCTCTACCAGCTATAGGTCTACCACTGAGACTGGCTCTACCAGCTATAGGTCTACCACTGAGACTGGCTCTATAGCTATAGGTCTACCACTGAGACTGGCTCTACCAGCTATAGGTCTACCAATGAGACTGTCTCTATAGCTATATGCCTACCACTGAGACTGGCTCTATAGCTATAGGTCTACCACTGAGACTGGCTCTATAGCTATAGGTCTACCACTGAGACTGGCTCTACCAGCTATAGGTCTACCACTAAGACTGGCTCTATAGCTATAGGTCTACCACTGAGACTGGCTCTACCAGCTATAGGTCTACCACTGAGACTGGCTCTATAGCTATAGGTCTACCACTGAGACTGGCTCTATAGCTATAGGCCTACCACTGAGACTGGCTCTACCAGCTATAGGCCTACCACTGAGACTGGCTCTATAGCTATAGGTCTACCACTGAGACTGGCTCTATAGCTATAGTTCTACCACTTAGACTGGCTCTACCAGCTATAGGTCTACCACTGAGACTGGCTCTACAAGCTATAGGTCTACCACTGAGACTGGCTCTATAGCTATAGGTCTACCACTGAGACTGGCTCTACCAGCTATAGGTCTACCACTGAGACTGGCTCTATAGCTATAGGTCTACCACTGAGACTGGCTCTACCAGCTATAGGTCTACCACTGAGACTGGCTCTACCAGCTATAGGTCTACCACTGAGACTGGCTCTATAGCTATAGGTCTACCACTGAGACTGGCTCTACCAGCTATAGGTCTACCACTGAGACTGGCTCTATAGCTATAGGTCTACCACTAAGACTGGCTCTACCAGCTATAGGTCTACCACTGAGACTGGCTCTACCAGCTATAGGTCTACCACTGAGACTGGCTCTAGAGCTATAGGTCTACCACTGAGACTGGCTCTATAGCTATAGGTCTACCACTGAGACTGGCTCTACCAGCTATAGGTCTTCCACTGAGACTGGCTCTACCAGCTATAGGTCTACCACTGAGACTGGCTCTATAGCTATAGGTCTACCACTGAGACTGGCTCTATAGCTATAGGTCTACCACTGAGACTGGCTCTACCAGCTATAGGTCTACCACTGAGACTGGCTCTACCAGCTATAGGTCTACCACTGAGACTGGCTGTTTTGCTGGCATTTGTTGTTGTTTTGTAACGTTTATACATGTGAATGGAGGGTGTGTGTTAACTGGTAATGTAAATGAGTGAAGCACATACCCACCCTCGCTCGCAACAACCCACACATCCACAGAGAGAGAGAGACACACACAAAGTGAGGGTCTTACCTGGTCTCTGCTGGGGAAAAAACGGAGGAAGAATCCAAGAATGATTCCTACGATTGTTCCTCCTCCCACCTCCAGCACCCCCCGACCCAGATTATACCAACTAGAACCTGGATGGGGGAAACAGTTGGGTTATACCAACTAGAACCTGTAGGGGGAAACAGTTAGGTTAAACCAACTAAAACCTGTAAGGGGAGACAGACAGCTTATACCAACTAGAACCTGGAGGGGGAAACAGTTAGGTTATACCAACTAGAACCTGGAGGGGGAAACAGTTAGGTTATACCAACTAGAACCTGTAGGGGGAAACAGACAGGTTATACCAACTATAACTTGTCGGGGGAGACAGACAGGTTAAACCAACTAGAACCTGTAGGGGGAGACAGACAGGTTAAACCAACTAGAACCTGTAGGGGGAAACAGACAGGTTATACCAACTAGAACCTGTAGGGGGAAACAGTTAGGTTATACCAACTAGAACCTGGATGGGGGAGACAGACAGGTAATACCAACTAGAACCTGTAGGGGGCGACAGACAGGTTATACCAACTAGAACCTGTAGGGGGAGACAGACAGGTTATACCAACTAAAACCTGTAGGGGGAGACAGACAGCTTATACCAACTAGAACCTGTAGGGGGAGACAGACAGGTTAAACCAACTAGAACCTGTAGGGGGAAACAGACAGGTTATACCAACTAAAACTTGTAGGGGGAGACAGACAGGTTATACCAACTAAAACTTGTAGGGGAAGACAGACAGGTTATACCAACTAGAACCTGTAGGGGGAGACAGACAGGTTAAACCAACTAGAACTTGTAGGGGGAGACAGACAGGTTATACCAACTAGAACCTGCAGGGGGAGACAGACAGGTTATACCAACTAAAACCTGTAGGGGGAGACAGACAGGTTATACCAACTAGAACCTGTAGGGGGAGACAGACAGGTTAAACCAACTAAAACCTGTAGGGGGAGACTGACAGGTTATACCAACTAGAACCTGTAGGGGGAGACTGACAGGTTATACCAACTAAAACGTGTAGGGGGAGACAGACAGGTTATACCAACTAAAACTTGTAGGGGGAGACAGACAGGTTATACCAACAAAACTTGTAGGGGGAGACAGACAGGTTATACCAACTAGAACCTGTAGGGGGAGACAGACAGGTTAAACCAACTAAAACTTGTATGGGGAGACAGACAGGTTATACCAACTAGAACCTGTAGGGTGAGACAGACAGGTTAAACCAACTAGAACCTGTAGGGGGAAACAGACAGGTTATACCAACTAAAACTTGTAGGGGGAGACAGACAGGTTATACCAACTAAAACCTGTAGGGGGAGACAGACAGGTTATACCAACGGGAACCTGGATGGGGAGA
>NW_021822851.1:0-25000 GCF_901001165.1 Salmo trutta | reverse complement strand
CCCCCGCCACCTCCCCTGATAGCTCTTCTAAACCCCCCCAAATGCTATAGATGGAAGGAAATATATATTGATATATATTGATATATATTGATATTTGATCATGTATATGTTTTGGAAAACTTTAAACACACGACAACACGAAGAGTTATCAATATATATATATATTGATATTTGATCATGTATATGTTTTTGCTGTTTGTTCTCTGTTATAGGGCCAAAAAGATTGGAGAAGTGGTTGATCCATACATCTCCATTTTGGATAGATAATTCTTCATGTTGTTGTTTGTTTAGTGTTTTCCAATTTTCCCAGAAGTGGTTAGAGTCTATGGATTCTTCAATTACATTGAGCTGATTTCTGACGTGCTGTTTCTCAATTTCTTTCTTAGGTTTTTTTCATTCTTCATCAAACCATTTGTCATTGTTGTTCATTATCTTCAGTTTTCTGTTAGATTTTTTTAGGTTTGATAGGGATATATATATATATATAATAGAATCAACAATTAAAGACCACTAGAACTTTCTGCACATCGTTACAACACTGCATATAGACATAATATAACATTTGAAATGTCTTTATTCTTTTGGAACTTCTGTGAGTGTAATGTTTACTGTTCATTTTGTATTGTTTATTATCTATTTCACTTGCTTTGGCAATGTTAACATATGTTTCCCATGCCAATAAAGCCCTTACAATGAATTAAATTTAATTGAGAGAGAGAGAGAGAGAGACAGATAGAGACAGAGAGAGAGAGACAGAGAGAGACAGAGAGAGAGAGAGAGAGAGAGAGACAGAGAGAGAGAGAGACAGAGAGAGAGAAAGAGAGAGAGAGAGAGAGAGAGAGACAGATAGAGATGGGGCTTGGGGCAGGGGGTTGTCTCGAGGTAACACTGTGTTGAGATGTGTGAGTTTACCCCAGTATGAATCCCCAGACCCAGGGCAAGCCCATCAAGAAGTGAGACATCACAGCTACTGTCGATGCCTCCACTGTACACGGTCCTACTGCCAGTCGCACACACACCGCCTTGAGTCTGCGGAGAGCCTGTTGAACACATACACCTTTAGCTATAAAACTCTATAGAGAAAACACACTCTCCCTCCCTCCCTCCCTCCCTCTCTACCGAAGGGTCGAGGCCCAGTCCAGCACGGGTCAGTATGACGGCCAGAGCGATGTTCCTCAGAGCTGCTGACCAGGCCTGCTCAATGTGGACCGCCTCCGTTACATACGGGACGTTACGCAGCACCAGACCTGCCAGCAACATACCTGTACACACACACAAACACACAAACACACACACACACACACACTCCCACACACACACACACACACAGCATCAGTTACAAACGCGATGTTCATCAGGACGTAACCTGCAGGTAACATGCCTGAGAGACACACACGTTTAGTACATCAGTTTAGTGTGGCTGAGTTGGCAAAAGCATCGAGCTGCAAACACTGGGGCCATGATCCTATTGTCCTCATCCATCTACACACAATACCCCATAATGACATCACAATACCCCATAATGACATCACAATACCCCATAATGACATTACAATACCCCATAATGACATCACAATACTCCATAATGACATCACAATACCCCATAATGACATCACAATACCCCATAATGACATCACAATACTCCATAATGAGAAAACTGAAATTGAGCTCAGGTGCATCCTGTTTCTATTGTTCATTCTTGAGATGTTTTTACAACTTGATTGGAGTCCACCTCTGGTAAATTCAATTGATTGGACATGATTTGGAAAGGCACACACCTGTCTATATAAGGTCCCACAGTTGACAGAGCACGTCAGAGCAAAAACCAAGCCATGAGGTTGAAGGAATTGACCTCTGAGACAGGATTGTGTGGAGGCACAGATCTGGGGAAGGATACCAAAACATTTCTGCAGCATTGAAGTTCCCCAAGAACACAGTGGCCTCCATCATTCTGAAATGGAAGAAGTTTGGAACCACCAAGACTCTTCCTAGAGTTGGCCACCCGGCCAAACTGAGCAATCAGGGGGAGAAGGTCCTTGGTCAGGGAGGTGACCAAGAACCCAATGGTCACTCTGACAGAGCTCTAGAGTTCATCTGTGGAGATGGGAGAACCTTCCAGAAGGACAACCATCTCTGCAGCACTCCACCAATCAGGCCTTTATGGTAGAGTGGCCAGATGGAAGCCATTCCTCAGTAAAAGGCACATAACAGCCCGCTTGGAGTTTGCCAAAAGGCACCTAAAGGACTCAGACCATAAGAAACAAGATGTTCTGGTCTGATGAAACCAAGATTGAACTCTTTGGCCTGAATGCCAAGCGTCACGTTTGGAGGAAACCTGGCACCATCCCTACGGTGAAGCATGGTGGTGGCAGCATCATACTGTGTGGATGTTTTTCAGTGGCAGGGACTGGGAGACCAGTCAGGATCGAGGGAAAGATGAACAGAGAAAAGTACAGAGATCCTTGATGAAAACCTGCTCCAGAGCGCTCAGGACCTCAGACTGGGGCGAAGGTTTCAACAGGACAACGACCCTAAGCACACGGCCAAGACAACGTAGGAGTGGCTTCGGGACAAGTCTCTGAATGTCCTTGAGTGGCCCAGCCAGAGCCCGGACTTGAACCCAATCGAACATCTCTGGAGAGACGTGTATCAACGCTCCCCATCCAACCTGACAGAGTTTGAGAGGATCTGCAGAGAAGAATGGGAGAAACTCCCCAAATACAGGTGTGCCAAGCTTGTAGCGTCATACCCAAGAAGACTCAAGGCTGTAATCGCTGCCAAAGGTGCTTCAACAAAGTACTGAGTAAAGGGTCTGAATACTAATGTAAATGTGATATTTTAAAACAGTCCCATTGTTCACGTAAGTCAAAACAATCCCATTCTTCCCAGTCAGAGGGGGATGAAACATATACAGCACTGACTAGTGGAACGTACCAAGTAAAGGGGGGAAGGTGATATTATATTATATATAAACATATACAGCACTGACTAGTGGAACGTACCAAGTAAAGGGGGAAGGTGATATTATATTATATATAAACATATACAGCACTGACTAGTGGAACGTACCAAGTAAAGGGGGGAAGGTGATATTATATTATATATAAACATATACAGCACTGACTAGTGGAACGTACCAAGTAAAGGGGGAAGGTGATATTATATTATATATAAACATATACAGCACTGACTAGTGGAACGTACCAAGTAAAGGGGGGAAGGTGATATTATATTATATATAAACATATACAGCACTGACTAGTGGAACGTACCAAGTAAAGGGGGGAAGGTGATATTATATTATATATAAACATATACAGCACTGACTAGTGGAACGTACCAAGTAAAGGGGGGAAGGTGATATTATATTATATATAAACATTTACAGCGCTGACTAGTGGAACGTACCAAGTAAAGGGGGGAATGTGATATTATATTATATATAAACATATACAGCACTGACTAGTGGAGCGTACCAAGTAAAGGGGGGATGTGATATTATATTATATATAAACATATACAGCACTGACTAGTGGAACGTACCAAGTAAAGGGGGAAGGTGATATTATATTATATATAAACATATACAGCACTGACTAGTGGAACGTACCAAGTAAAGGGGGGAAAGTGATATTATATTATATATAAACATATACAGCACTGACTAGTGGAACGTACCAAGTAAAGGGGGAAGGTGATATTATATTATATATAAACATATACAGCACTGACTAGTGGAACGTACCAAGTAAAGGGGGGAAGGTGATATTATATTATATATAAACATATACAGCACTGACTAGTGGAACGTACCAAGTAAAGAGGGGAAGGTGATATTATATTATATATAAACATATACAGCACTGACTAGTGGAACGTACCAAGTAAAGGGGGGAAGGTGATATTATATTATATATAAACATATACAGCACTGACTAGTGGAACGTACCAAGTAAAGAGGGGAAGGTGATATTATATTATATATAAACATATACAGCACTGACTAGTGGAACGTACCAAGTAAAGGGGGGAAGGTGATATTATATTATATATAAACATATACAGCACTGACTAGTGGAACGTACCAAGTAAAGGGGGGAAGGTGATATTATATTATATATAAACATTTACAGCACTGACTAGTGGAACGTACCAAGTAAAGGGGGGAATGTGATATTATATTATATATAAACATATACAGCACTGACTAGTGGAGCGTACCAAGTAAAGGGGGGATGTGATATTATATTGTATATAAACATATACAGCACTGACTAGTGGAATGTACCAAGTAAAGGGGGGAAGGTGATATTATATTATATATAAACAGCACTGACTAGTGGAACGTACCAAGTAAAGGGGGAAGGTGATATTATATTATATATAAACATATACAGCACTGACTAGTGGAACGTACCAAGTAAAGGGGGAAGGTGATATTATATTATATATAAACATATACAGCACTGACTAGTGGAACGTACCAAGTAAAGGGGATGTGATATTATATTATATATAAACATATACAGCACTGACTAGTGGAACGTACCAAGTAAAGGGGGAAGGTGATATTATATTATATATAAACATATACAGCACTGACTAGTGGAACGTACCAAGTAAAGGGGGGAATGTGATATTATATTATATATAAACATATACAGCACTGAGTAGTGGAACGTACCAAGTAAAGGGGGAAGGTGATATTATATTATATATAAACATATACAGCACTGACTAGTGGAACGTACCAAGTAAAGGGGGGGAGGTGATATTATATTATATATAAACATATACAGCACTGACTAGTGGAACGTACCAAGTAAAGGGGGGAAGGTGATATTATATTATATATAAACATATACAGCACTGACTAGTGGAACGTACCAAGTAAAGGGGGGAAGGTGATATAATATTATATATAAACATATACAGCACTGACTAGTGGAACGTACCAAGTAAAGGGGGAAGGTGATATTATATTATATATAAACATATACAGCACTGACTAGTGGAACGTACCAAGTAAAGGGGGGATGTGATATTATATTATATATAAACATATACAGCACTGACTAGTGGAACGTACCAAGTAAAGGGGGGAAGGTGATATTATATTATATATAAACATATACAGCACTGACTAGTGGAACGTACCAAGTAAAGGGGGGATGTGATATTATATTATATATAAACATATACAGCACTGACTAGTGGAACGTACCAAGTAAAGGGGGGAAGGTGATATTATATTATATATAAACATATACAGCACTGACTAGTGGAACGTACCAAGTAAAGGGGGGAATGTGATATTATATTATATATAAACAGCACTGACTAGTGGAACGTACCAAGTAAAGGGGGGAAGGTGATATTATATTATATATAAACATATACAGCACTGACTAGTGGAACGTACCAAGTAAAGGGGGGATGTGATATTATATTATATATAAACATATACAGCACTGACTAGTGGAACGTACCAAGTAAAGGGGGGAAGGTGATATTATATTATATATAAACATATACAGCACTGACTAGTGGAACGTACCAAGTAAAGGGGGGAAGGTGATATTATATTATATATAAACATATACAGCACTGACTAGTGGAACGTACCAAGTAAAGGGGGGAAGGTGATATTATATTATATATAAACATATACAGCACTGACTAGTGGAACGTACCAAGTAAAGGGGGGGAGGTGATATTATATTATATATAAACATATACAGCACTGACTAGTGGAACGTACCAAGTAAAGGGGGGAAGGGGGGCAGTGTGGGCAGTTGGATCAGTCCGATCAGTTTTCCTCCACACACAGCACAGAGAAACAGGATGACGATGCCGAACAGATTCCCCCCTGGAAGACACTCCTTCTCAGCGATGGACCAGACCACCCCGAACAACAACGCTCCCAGACACACTAGATAGAGAGGGAGAGAGACACACACAGGGTTAACACACACACACACACACACACACACACACACACACACACACACACACACACACACACACACACACACACACACACACACACACACACACACACACACACACACACACACACACACACACACACACACACATTTCAGATCTGTGATCATCTTCACCATCTTCATCATGAAGAACATGCCAGTAGTCCAGACGGAGCCTTTAAACAGGGACAGTACCTGTGGTAGTGAGACATGCCAGTAGTCCAGACGGAGCCTTTAAACAGGGACAGTACCTGTGGTAGTGAGACATGCCAGTAGTCCAGACGGAGCCTTTAAACAGGGACAGTACCTGTGGTAGTGAGACATGCCAGTAGTCCAGACGGAGCCTTTAAACAGGGACAGTACCTGTGGTAGTGAGACATGCCAGTAGTCCAGACGGAGCCTTTAAACAGGGACAGTACCTGTGGTAGTGAGACATGCCAGTAGTCCAGACGGAGCCTTTAAACAGGGACAGTACCTGTGGTAGTGAGACATGCCAGTAGTCCAGACGGAGCCTTTAAACAGGGACAGTACCTGTGGTAGTGAGACATGCCAGTAGTCCAGACGGAGCCTTTAAACAGGGACAGTACCTGTGGTAGTGAGACATGCCAGTAGTCCAGACGGAGCCTTTAAACAGGGACAGTACCTGTGGTAGTGAGATATGCCAGTAGTCCAGACGGAGCCTTTAAGCAGGGACAGTACCTGTGGTAGTCAGACATGCCAGTAGTCCAGACGGAGCCTTTAAACAGGGACAGTACCTGTGGTAGTCAGACATGCCAGTAGTCCAGACGGAGCCTTTAAACAGGGACAGTACCTGTGGTAGTGAGATATGCCAGTAGTCCAGACGGAGCCTTTAAACAGTGTCTCAGAGGGGAGATCCGGAAAGGGGTGGAGTTAGAAACTATCGCTGTGATGTCATTACACTTCGTCTCCTCTCCCATGATGCACTGGGCATTCGCCACGCCCACAGCCTGGGGAAGGGGGGGAGGGGGGTCAGAGTTAATCGTTTTTAATGTGTTACAAAATAAACGCTATTTCCTATATAGTGCACTACTTTTGACCAGAGCCTAGTGAGTAGATAGTGCACTATAAGAGGAATATGGTCCCGTTTCAGATGTACCCTTAGACAATGTTTTAAGGTATTTTTGGGTAAACAGTCTTACACCTAGTGCTGCTCGGGATTATAATGTATCTGTGTGGTTCTGAGCAGTTGATTCGGCTTCTGAACAGGTTCTGTAGAGTTGGTTCTGGTACTCCCTGTATATAACTGAATAATACTTTAAACCAGTTACATAACTGGATCAGAGCTGAGTAACTCCCTGTATATAACTGAATCAGAGTAACTCCCTGTATATAACTGAATCAGAGCTGAGTAACTCCCTGTATATAACTGAATCAGAGTAACTCCCTGTATATAACTGGATCAGAGCTGAGTAACTCCCTGTATATAACTGAATCAGAGCTGAGTAACTCCCTGTATATATCTGAATCAGAGTAACTCCCTGTATATAACTGAATCAGAGTAACTCCCTGTATATAACTGAATCAGAGTAACTCCCTGTATATAACTGAATCAGAGCTGAGTAACTCCCTGTATATAACTGAATCAGAGTAACTCCCTGTATATAACTGAATCAGAGTAACTCCCTGTATTTAACTGAATCAGAGCTGAGCAACTCCCTGTATATAACTGAATCAGAGCTGAGTAACTCCCTGTATATAACTGAATCAGAGTAACTCCCTGTATATAACTGAATCAGAGCTGAGTAACTCCCTGTATATAAATGAATCAGAGTAACTCCCTGTATATAACTGAATCAGAGTAACTCCCTGTATATAACTGAATCAGAGCTGAGTAACTCCCCGTATATAACTGAATCAGAGTAACTCCCTGTATATAACTGAATCAGAGCTGAGTAACTCCCTGTATATAACTGAATCGGAGCTGAGTAACTCCCTGTATATAACTGAATCAGAGCTGAGTAACTCCCTGTATATAACTGAATCAGAGTAACTCCCTGTATATAACTGAATCAGAGTAACTCCCTGTATATAACTGAATCAGAGCTGAGTAACTCCCTGTATATAACTGAATCAGAGTAACTCCCTGTATATAACTGAATCAGAGTAACTCCCTGTATTTAACTGAATCAGAGCTGAGCAACTCCCTGTATATAACTGAATCAGAGCTGAGTAACTCCCTGTATATAACTGAATCAGAGTAACTCCCTGTATATAACTGAATCAGAGCTGAGTAACTCCCTGTATATAAATGAATCAGAGTAACTCCCTGTATATAACTGAATCAGAGTAACTCCCTGTACATAACTGAATCAGAGTAACTCCCTGTATATAACTGAATCAGAGCTGAGTAACTCCCCGTATATAACTGAATCAGAGTAACTCCCTGTATATAACTGAATCAGAGCTGAGTAACTCCCTGTATATAACTGAATCGGAGCTGAGTAACTCCCTGTATATAACTGAATCAGAGCTGAGTAACTCCCTGTATATAACTGAATCAGAGTAACTCCCTGTATATAACTGAATCAGAGCTGAGTAACTCCCTGTATATAACTGAATCAGAGCTGAGTAACTCCCTGTATATAACTGAATCAGAGTAACTCCCTGTATATAACTGAATCAGAGCTGAGTAACTCCCTGTATATAACTGAATCAGAGTAACTCCCTGTATATAACTGAATCAGAGCTGAGTAACTCCCTGTATATAACTGAATCAGAGCTGAGTAACTCCCTGTATATAACTGAATCAGAGTAACTCCCTGTATATAACTGAATCAGAGCTGAGTAACTCCCTGTATATAACTGAATCAGAGCTGAGTAACTCCCTGTATATAACTGAATCAGAGCTGAGTAACTCCCTGTATATAACTGAATCAGAGCTGAGTAACTCCCTGTATATAACTGAATCAGAGCTAAGTAACTCCCTGTATATAACTGAATCAGAGCTGAGTAACTCCCTGTATATAACTGAATCAGAGCTGAGTTACTCCCTGTATATAAACGAATCAGAGCTGAGTAACTCCCTGTATATAACTGAATCAGAGCTGAGTAACTCCCTGTATATAACTGAATCAGAGCTGAGTAACTCCCTGTATATAACTGAATCAGAGCTGAGTAACTCCCTGTATATAACTGAATCAGAGCTGAGTAACTCCCTGTATATAACTGAATCAGAGCTGAGTAACTCCCTGTATATAACTGAATCAGAGTAACTCCCTGTATATAACTGAATCAGAGCTGAGTAACTCCCTGTATATAACTGAATCAGAGCTGAGTAACTCCCTGTATATAACTGAATCAGAGCTGAGTAACTCCCTGTATATAACTGAATCAGAGCTGAGTAACTCCCTGTATATAACTGAATCAGAGCTGAGTAACAGTGAAGGCTAGGTCCTCAGGGAACCCCAGTCGTTTCTGAATGTTGTTTTAGGTCTGAGCTCAACCACTTCCTCTATTCTGTATTATTAGATGACAAGTTGAATCATGTCTTCTAGTTGTGCAATAATTCAAGGTCTTACACACAGACAGACAGACAGACAGACAGACAGACAGACAGACAGACAGACAGACAGACAGACAGACAGACAGACAGTATAGATAATCAGGCAGACAGACAGACAGACAGACAGACAGACAGACAGACAGACAGACAGACAGTATAGATAATCAGGCAGACAGACAGACAGACAGACAGACAGACAGACAGACAGACAGACAGACAGACAGACAGTATAGAGAGACAGACAGACAGACAGACAGACAGACAGACAGACAGACAGACAGACAGACAGACAGATAGTATAGATAATCAGACAGACAGACAGACAGACAGACAGACAGACAGACAGACAGACAGACAGACAGACAGACAGACAGACAGACAGACAGTATAGATAATCATGCAGACAGACAGACAGACAGACAGACAGTATAGATAATCAGACAGACAGACAGACAGTATAGATAATCAGACAGACAGACAGACAGACAGACAGACAGTATAGACAGTATAGATAATCAGACAGACAGACAGACAGACAGACAGACAGACAGACAGACAGACAGACAGACAGACAGACAGACGACATAGATAATCAGACAGACAGACAGACAGACAGACAGACAGACAGACAGACAGACAGACAGACAGACAGACAGACAGACAGACAGACAGACAGACAGACAGACAGTATAGATAATCAGACAGACAGTATAGATAATCAGAAAGACAGACAGACAGTATAGATAATCAGACAGACAGACAGACAGACTGTAAAGATAATCAGACAGACAGACAGACGGTATAGATAATCAGACAGACAGACATTCAGACAGACAGAAAGACAGACAGTATTGATAATCAGACAGACAGACAGACAGACAGACAGACAGTATAGATAATCATGCAGACAGACAGACAGACAGACAGACAGACAGACAGACAGACAGACAGACAGACAGACAGACAGACAGTATAGATAATCAGACAGACAGACAGACAGAGAGTATAGACAGACCGACAGACAGACAGACAGACAGACAGACAGACAGACAGACGGCATAGATAATCAGACAGACAGACAGACAGACAGACAGACAGACAGACAGACAGACAGACAGACAGACAGACAGACGGTATAGATAATCAGACAGACAGACAGTATAGATAATCAGACAGACAGACAGTATAGATAATCAGACAGACAGACACAGACAGACAGACAGTATAGATAATCAGACAGACAGTATAGATAATCAGACAGACAGACAGACAGTATAGATAATCAGACAGACAGACAGACGGTATAGATAATCAGACAGACAGATATTCAGACATACAGACAGACAGTATAGATAATCAGACAGACAGACCGTATAGATAATCAGACAGACAGACAGAATAGTTAATCAGACAGACAGACAGTATAGATAATCAGACAGACACACATTCAGACAGACAGACAGACAGACAGACAGACAGACAGACAGACAGACAGACAGACAGTATAGATAATCAGACAGACAGACAGTATAGATAATCAGACAGACAGACAGAATAGATAATCAGACAGACAGACAGACAGACAGACAGACAGACAGACAGACAGACAGACAGACAGACAGACAGTATAGATAATCAGACAGACAGACAGAATAGATAATCAGACAGACAGACAGACAGACAGACAGTATATATAATCAGATAGACAGACAGAATAGATAATCAGACAGACAGACAGACAGTATAGATAATCAGACAGACAGTATAGATAATAAGACAGACAGACAGACAGACAGTATAGATAATCAGACAGACAGTCAGTATAGATAATCAGACAGACAGACAGACAGTATAGATAATCAGACAGACAGTATAGATAATCAGACAGACAGACAGACAGACAGACAGACAGACAGACAGACAGACAGACAGACAGACAGACAGACAGACAGACAGACAGTATAGGTAATCAGACAGACATACAGACAGTATAGATAATCAGACAGACAGACAGACAGACAGACAGACGGTATAGATAATCAGAGAGACAGACAGACAGACAGACAGTATAGACATTATAGATAATCTGACAGACAGACAGTATAGATAATCAGACATAAACACAGACAGACAGACGGTATAGATAATCAGACAGACAGACAGTATAGATAATCAGACAGACAGACACAGACAGACAGACAGTATAGATAATCAGACAGACAGACAGTATAGATAATCAGTCAGACAGACAGACAGACAGACAGTATAGATAATCAGACAGACAGACAGTATAGATAATCAGACAGACAGACAGACAGACAGACAGACAGACAGACAGACAGACAGACAGACAGACAGACAGACAGACAGTATAGATAATCAGACGGACAGACAGACAGACAGTATAGATAATCAGATGGACAGACAGACATACAGAATAGATAATCAGACAGACAGACAGAATAGATAATCAGACAGACAGACAGACAGACAGACAGTATACATAATCAGACCTACAGACAGACAGACAGACAGACAGACAGACAGACAGACAGACAGACAGACGGTATAGATAATCAGACAGACAGACAGACAGACAGACAGACAGACAGACAGACAGACAGACAGACAGACAGACAGACAGACAGACAGACAGTATAGACAGCATAGATAATCTGACAGACAGACAGACAGTATAGATAATCAGACAGACAGACAGACAGACAGACAGACAGACAGACAGACAGACAGACAGACAGACAGACAGACAGACAGACAGACAGACGGTATAGATAATCAGACAGACAGACAGTATAGATAATTAGACAGACAGACACAGACAGACAGACAGTATAGATAATCAGACAGACAGACAGACAGTATAGATAATCAGACAGACAGACAGACAGACAGACAGACAGACGGTAAAGATAATCAGACAGACAGACAGACAGTATAGATAATCAGACAGACAGACATTCAGACAGACAGACAGACAGTATAGATAATCAGACAGACAGACATTATAGATGATCAGACAGACAGACAGACAGACAGACAGACAGACAGACAGACAGACAGACAGACAGACAGTATAGATAATCAGACGGACAGACAGACAGACAGTATAGATAATCAGATGGACAGACAGACATACAGAATAGATAATCAGACAGACAGACAGAATAGATAATCAGACAGACAGACAGACAGACAGACAGTATACATAATCAGACCTACAGACAGACAGACAGACAGACAGACAGACAGACAGACAGACAGACAGACAGACAGACAGACAGACGGTATAGATAATCAGACAGACAGACAGACAGACAGACAGACAGACAGACAGACAGACAGACAGACAGACAGACAGACAGACAGACAGACAGACAGTATAGACAGCATAGATAATCTGACAGACAGACAGACAGTATAGATAATCAGACAGACAGACAGACAGACAGACAGACAGACAGACAGACAGACAGACAGACAGACAGACAGACGGTATAGATAATCAGACAGAGAGACAGTATAGATAATTAGACAGACAGACACAGACAGACAGTATAGATAATCAGACAGACAGACAGACAGTATAGATAATCAGACAGACAGACAGACAGACAGACAGACGGTATAGATAATCAGACAGACAGACAGACAGTATAGATAATCAGACAGACAGACATTCAGACAGACAGACAGACAGTATAGATAATCAGACAGACAGACATTATAGATGATCAGACAGACAGACAGACAGACAGACAGACAGACAGACAGACAGACAGACAGACAGACAGACAGACAGACAGTATAGATAATCAGACAGACAGGCAGACAGGCAGACAGACAGACAGACAGACAGACAGATAGACAGACAGACAGTATAGATAATCAGACAGATAGACAGTATAGATAATCAGACGGACAGACAGACAGACAGTACAGATAATTAGACAGACACAGACAGACAGACAGACAGACAGACAGACAGACAGACAGACAGACAGACAGACAGACAGACAGACAGACAGACAGACAGACAGACAGACAGTATAGATAATCAGACCTACAGACAGACAGACAGACAGACAGACAGACAGTTTAGATAATCAGACCGACAGACAGACAGTATAGATAATAAGGCAGACAGACAGACAGACAGTACAGATAATTAGACAGACAGACAGACAGACAGACAGTATAGATAATCAGACCTACAGACAGACAGACAGACAGACAGTTTAGATAATCAGACAGACAGACAGACAGTATAGATAATCAGGCAGACAGACAGACAGACAGACAGACAGACAGACAGACAGACAGACAGACAGACAGACAGTATATATAATCAGACAGACAGACAGACAGACAGACAGTATAGATAATCAGACAGACAGACACACAGAATAGATAATCAGACAGACAGACAGACAGTATAGATAATCAGACAGACAGACACACAGAATAGATAATCAGACAGACAGACAGACAGACAGACAGACAGACAGACAGACAGACAGACAGACAGACAGACAGACAGACAGACAGACAGACAGACAGACAGACAGACAGACAGATAGATAAGTGGATAGATAGATAGATAGATAGATAGATAGATAGATAGATAGATAGATAGATAGATAGATAGATACGATGCTTCAGTACCTTAGTGTCTGTATCTTGTTCTCCATCTTCCTCCATCCGAGAGTAGCGCTTACTGTCCAACTCCATCTCTGATGCACACACAGGTGTGATAACATAGACACTCTGACCATTTGATGAGAAATGCACACACTCACACACACACGCCTGATGTCCCACACTGACAGCCAGGCAGACAATGGAACAATAGAAGTCAATGACTGATGTCTCAGACTGACAGCCAGGCAGACAATGGAACAACAGAAGGAGTTTATGCCTTCTCATACACTGCTGAGAGTGACTGCGCGTGTGTGTGTGGGTGTGTGTGCGTGTGTGTGTGTGTGTGTGCGTGTGTGTGCGTGTCTGTTAGCCAGTCAGAAAGCCAAATATGTACACATGTCTTCCATGTTATTTAGGTTCCACCAGGTGACCAAAACAATACTGACAATAACACTCTGTTATTATACTGTTGAGCCCTGCTTTGTAACAGTATAATCATCGAATCAGACACACACACACACACACACACACACACACACACACACACACACACACACACACACACACAAAGAGAGAGGGTAGAGAAAAGGAGAAGGGAAGGAGCAACATAGAGGTATGGTCACGCCCTGACCGTAGAGAGCCTTTTGATTTCTCTATTTGGTTAGCACAGGTATGTAGAGGTATGGACAACACAGGTATGTAGAGAGCCTTTTGATTTCTCTATTTGGTTAGCACAGGTATGTAGAGGTATGGACAACACAGGTATGTAGATAAACACAGGTATGTAGAGGTATGGTCACGCCCTGACCGTAGAGAGCCTTTTGATTTCTCTATTTGGTTAGCACAGGTATGTAGAGGTATGGACAACACAGGTATGTAGATAAACACAGGTATGTAGAGGTATGGTCACGCCCTGACCGTAGAGAGCCTTTTGATTTCTCTATTTGGTTAACACAGGTATGTAGAGGTATGGACAACACAGGTATGTAGATAAACACAGGTATGTAGAGGTATGGTCACGCCCTGACCGTAGAGAGCCTTTTGATTTCTCTATTTGGTTAACACAGGTATGTAGAGGTATGGTCACGCCCTGACCGTAGAGAGCCTTTTGATTTCTCTATTTGGTTAGCACAGGTATGTAGAGGTATGGTAAACACAGGTATGTAGAGGTATGGTCACGCCCTGACCGTAGAGAGCCTTTTGATTTCTCTATTTGGTTAACACAGGTATGTAGAGGTATGGTCACGCCCTGACCGTAGAGAGCCTTTTGATTTCTCTATTTGGTTAACACAGGTATGTAGAGGTATGGTCACGCCCTGACCGTAGAGAGCCTTTTGATTTCTCTATTTGGTTAGCACAGGTATGTAGAGGTATGGACAACACAGGTATGTAGATAAACACAGGTATGTAGAGGTATGGTCACGCCCTGACCGTAGAGAGCCTTTTGATTTCTCTATTTGGTTAACACAGGTATGTAGAGGTATGGACACGCCCTGACCGTAGAGAGCCTTTTGATTTCTCTATTTGGTTAACACAGGTATGTAGAGGTATGGACAACACAGGTATGTAGAGTTATGTTAAACACAGGTATGTAGAGGTATGTTAAACACAGGTATGTAGATAAACACAGGTATGTAGAGGTATGGTCACGCCCTGACCGTAGAGAGCCTTTTGATTTCTCTATTTGGTTAGCACAGGTATGTAGAGGTATGGACAACACAGGTATGTAGAGTTATGTTAAACACAGGTATGTAGAGGTATGTTAAACACAGGTATGTAGATAAACACAGGTATGTAGAGGTATGGACAACACAGGTATGTAGATAAACACAGGTATGTAGAGGTATGGTAAACACAGGTATGTAGAGTTATGTTAAACACAGGTATGTAGAGAAACACAGGTATGTAGAGGTATGGACAACACAGGTATGTAGATAAACACAGGTATGTAGAGGTATGGTAAACACAGGTATGTAGAGTTATGTTAAACACAGGTATGTAGAGGTATGGTAAACACAGGTATGTAGAGGCATGGTAAACACAGGTATGTAGAGGTATGGTAAACACAGGTATGTTGAGGTATGGTATGTAGAGGTATGGTAAACACAGGTATGTAGAGGCAAGGTAAACACAGGTATGTAGAGGTATGGTAAAAACAGGTATGGTAAACACAGGTATGGTAAACACAGGTATGTAGAGGCATGGTAAACACAGGTATGTCGAGGTATGGTAAACACAGGTATGATGCTGTCACTACCATGCTGTGGGGATGTTTTTCATCAGCAGGAACTGGGAAACTGGGCAGAATTGAAGGAAAGATGGATGATGCTAAATACAGGGAAATTCTTGAGGGAAACCTGTTTCAGTCTTCCAGAGATTTGAGACTGGGATGGAGGTTCACCTTCCAGCAGGACAATGACCCTAAGCATACTGCTAAAGCAACACTCGAGTGGTTTAAGGGGAAACATGTAAATGTCTTGGAATGGCCTAGTCAAAGCCCAGACCTTAATCCAATTGAGAATCTGTGGTATGACTTAAAGATTGCTGTACACCAGCAGGACCCATCCAACTTGAAGGAGCTGGAGCAGTTTTGCCTTGAAGAATGGGCAAAAATCCCAGTGGCTAGATGTGCCAAGCTTACAGAGACATACCCCAAGAGACTTGCAGCTGTAATTGTTGCAAAAGATGGCTCGACAAAGTATTGACTTTGGGGGGGTGAATAGTTACGCACACTCAAGTTTTCTGTTTTTTTGCCTTATTTCTTGTTTGTTTCACAAGAAAAAATATTTTGCATCTTCAAAGTGGTAGGCATGTTGTGTAAATCAAATGATATAAATCCCCCCAATTCCAGGTTGTAAGGCAACAAAATAGGAAAAATGCCAAGGGGGGTGAATACTTTCACAAGCCACTGTATACACATTCTGATACTGACTATATATATATAATAAACTGGTCTTAAACACATCTAAAACTAAAAAGTGTTTTAGTTGGTTAAAACATTCTGTAAGACCTAAACGATATCATAACCGCCAACGTTAAAAGAAAATACTTTTGCAGCCGTCTTCATCGACCTGACCAAGGCCTTCGACTCTGTCAATCAGCACATTCTTATCGGCAGACTCGACAGCCTTGGTTTCTCAAATGACTGCCTCGCCTGGCTCACCAACTACTTCTCAGACAGAATTCAGTGTGTCAAATCGGAGGGCCTGTTGTCCGGACCTCTGGCAGTCTCTATGGGGGTACCACAGGGTTCAATTCTCGGGCCGACTCTTTTCTCTGTATATATCAATGATGTCGCTCTTGCTGTTGGTGATTCTCTGATCCACCTCTACGCAGACGACACCATTCTGTATACCTCTGGCTCTTCTTTGGACACTGTGACACTTCAGATGAGCTTCAATGCCATACAACTCTCCTTCCGTGGCCACCAACTGCTCTTAAATGCTAGTAAACTAAATGCATGCTCTTCAACCTATCGCTGACCGCACCCGCCCGCCCATCCAGCCTCACTACTCTGGACGGTTCTGACTTAGAATATGTGGACAACTACAAATACCTGGGTGTCTGCTTAGACTAAACTCTCCTTCCAGACTCACATTAAACATCTCCAATCCAAAATTAAATCTAGAATCGGCTTCCTATTTCGCAACAAAGCATCCTTCACTCATGCTGCCAAACATACCCTCGTAAAACTGACTATCCTACCGATACTTGACTTCGGCGATGTCATTTACAAAATAGCCTCCAACACTATACTCAGCAAATTGGATGCAGTCTATCACAGTGCCATCCGTTTTGTCACCAAAGCCCCATATACTACCCACCACTGCGACCTGTACGCTCTCGTTGGCTGGCCCTTGTTTCATATTCATTGCCAAACCCACTGGCTACAGGTTATCTACAAGTCTCTGCTAGGTAAAGCCCAGCCTTATCTCAGCTCACTGGTCACCATAGCAGCACCCACCCGTAGCACGCGCTCCAGCAGGTATATTTCACTGGTCACCCCCAAAGCCAATTCCTCCTTTGGCCGCCTTTCCTTCCAGTTCTCTGCTGCCAATGACTGTAACGAACTGCTAAAACCACTGAAGCTGGAGACTCATATCTCCCTCAGTAGCTTTAAGCACCAGCTGTCAGAGCAGCTCACAGATCACTGCACCTGTACATAGACCATCTGTAAACAGCCCATCTATCTACCTACCTCATCCCCATACTGTATTTATTTATCTTGCTCCTTTGCACCCCAGTACCTCTACTTGCGCATTCATCTTCTGCACATCTATCACTCCAGTGTTTAATTGCTAAATTGCAATTACTTCACCACTATGGCCTATTTTGCCTTACCTCCCTAATCTTACCTCATTTGCACACACTGTATATAGATTTTCTTCAACTGTATTATTGACTGTACGTTTTGTTTCTCCCATGTGTAACTCTGTGTTGTTGTTTGTGTCGAACTGCTTCGCTTTATCTTGGCCAGATCGCAGTTGTAAATGAGAACTTGTTCTCAACTGGCCTAAATAAAGGACTTGTTCTCAACTGGCCACCTGGTTAAATAAAGGACTTGTTCTCAACTAGCCACCTGGTTAAATAAAGGACTTGTTCTCAACTAGCCACCTGGTTAAATAAAGGACTTGTTCTCAACTAGCCTACCTGGTTAAATAAAGGACTTGTTCTCAACTAGCCACCTGGTTAAATAAAGGACTTGTTCTCAACTGGCCTACCAGGTTAAATAAAGGACTTGTTCTCAACTAGCCACCTGGTTAAATAAAGGTGGAATAATTTTTTTTTTTTAAATACCTGAACTGGATATGTGCATAAAGGTTGTGACAAGTTGAGGAAGATAAACTCCTTGGAGTAACATTGGATGGTCAATTATCATTATCAAGTCATATTGTTGTTGTGAAGATGGGGAAGGTATGTCTTTTCTAAAAAAAAAAGTTCTGCAAATTTTAATTTTTTATCTCCCCAATTAGTAGTTACAGTCTTGTCACATCGCTGCATCTCCCCTACGGACTCGGGAGAGGCGAAGGTTGAGAGCCATGCGTCCTCCGAAGCACAACCCAACCAAGACACACTGCTTCTTGACACACTGCTAGCTTAACCAGCCGCACCAATGTGTCAGAGGAAACACCATACAACTGGCGACCGTGTCAGCTTGCATTGCGCCCGGCCCGCCACAGAAGTCGCTAGAGCGCGATGGGACGAGGAAATCCTGGCCGGCCAAACCCTACTCTAAACCAGGACGACGCTGGGCCAATTGTGTATTGCCTCATGGGTCTCCCGGTCGCGGGCCAGCTGCGACACAGCCCGGGATCGAACCGGGATCTGCAGTGCCTAAGACCGCTGCGCAACTCGGGAGGCCCATGTCCTCACGAGTTTTACACAAAGATAAACTAGATGTTCAGGTTTGGATCTTGTCCCATCTTGATTACTGTCCGGTATATGCTCAGGTTCAGCAAAGAAAGACCTAGCAAAGCTGCAACTGGCTCAAAACAGAGCAGCCCTCCTTGCCTTTTACTGCCTACATAGAACATCAACACCACGCCAGTCCTTCCTGGTTGAAAGGTCAACAACACGCCAGTCCTTCCTGGTTGAAACATCAACAACATGCCAGTCCTTCCTGGTTGAAACGTCAACAACATGCCAGTCCTTCCTGGTTGAAACGTCAACAACATGCCAGTCCTCCCTGGTTGAGGTTAAAACGTCAACAACATGCCAGTCCTTCCTGGTTGAGGTTAAAACATCAACAACATGCCAGTCCTTCCTGGTTGAAACGTCAACAACATGCCAGTCCTTCCTGGTTGAAAGGTCAACAACATGCCAGTCCTTCCTGGTTGAAAGGTCAACAACATGCTAGTCCTTCCTGGTTGAAACATCAACAACATGCCAGTCCTCCCTGGTTGAAAGGTCAACAACACGCCAGTCCTCCCTGGTTGAGGTTAAAACGTCAACAACATGCCAGTCCTTCCTGGTTGAAACATCAACAACATGCCAGTCCTCCCTGGTTGAAACGTCAACAACATGCCAGTCCTCCCTGGGTAAAACTTCAACAACATGCCAGTCCTTCCTGGTTGAAACATCAACAACATGCCAGTCCTTCCTGGTTGAAACGTCAACAACATGCCAGTCCTCCCTGGTTGAAACGTCAACAACATGCCAGTCCTCCCTGATTGAAACGTCAGCAACATGCCAGTCCTCCCTGGGTAAAACATCAACAACATGCCAGTCCTCCCTGGGTAAAACGTCAACAACATGCCAGTCCTCCCTGGTTGAAACGTCAAAAACATGCCAGTCCTCCCTGGTTGAAACGTCAACAACATGCCAGTCCTCCCTGGTTGAAACGTCAACAACATGCCAGTCCTCCCTGGTTGAAACGTCAACAACATGCCAGTCCTCCCTGGTTGAAACGTCAACAACATGCCAGTTCTTCCTGGTTGAGGTTAAAACATCAACAACATGCCAGTCCTTCCTGGTTGAGGTTAAAACATCAACAACATGCCAGTCCTCCCTGGTTGAGGTTGAAACATCAACAACATGCCAGTCCTTCCTGGTTGAAACATCAACAACATGCCAGTCCTTCCTGGTTGAAACATCAACAACATGCCAGTCCTCCCTGGTTGAGGTTAAAACATCAACAACATGCCAGTCCTCCCTGGTTAAAACATCAACAACATGCCAGTCCTTCCTGGTTGAAACGTCAACAATATGCCAGTCCTCCCTGGTTAAAACATCAACAACATGCCAGTCCTCCCTGGTTAAAACATCAACAACATGCCAGTCCTCCCTGGTTGAGGTTAAAACATCAACAACATGCCAGTCCTTCCTGGTTGAAACGTCAACAACATGCCAGTCCTTCCTGGTTAAAACGTCAACAACATGCCAGTCCTTCCTGGTTGAGGTTAGAACATCAACAACATGCCAGTCCTTCCTGGTTGAGGTTGAAACGTCAACAACATGCCAGTCCTCCCTGGTTGAAACGTCAACAATATGCCAGTGCTCCCTGGTTAAAACATCAACAACAGGCCAGTCCTCCCTGGTTAAAACTTCAACAACATGCCAGTTCTCCCTGGTTGAGGTTAAAACATCAACAACATGCCAGTCCTTCCTGGTTGAAACATCAACAACATGCCAGTCCTTCCTGGTTGAGGTTAAAACATCATCAACATGCCAGTCCTTCCTGGTTGAGGTTGAAACATCAACAACATGCCAGTCCTTCCTGGTTGAAACATCAACAACACGCCAGTCCTTCCTGGTTGAAACATCAACAACATGCCAGTCCTTCCTGGTTGAGGTTAAAACATCAACAACATGCCAGTCCTCCCTGGTTGAGGTTGAAACATCAACAACATGCCAGTCCTTCCTGGTTGAAACATCAACAACATGCCAGTCCTCCCTGGTTAAAACATCAACAACATGCCAGTCCTTCCTGGTTGAGGTTAGAACATCAACAACATGCCAGTCCTTCCTGGTTGAGGTTGAAACGTCAACAACATGCCAGTCCTCCCTGGTTGAAACGTCAACAATGTGCCAGTGCTCCCTGGTTAAAACATCAACAACATGCCAGTCCTCCCTGGTTAAAAAATCAACAACATGCCAGTTCTCCCTGGTTGAGGTTAAAACATCAACAACATGCCAGTCCTTCCTGGTTGAAACATCAACAACATGCCAGTCCTTCCTGGTTGAGGTTAAAACATCATCAACATGCCGGTCCTTCCTGGTTGAGGTTGAAACATCAACAACATGCCAGTCCTTCCTGGTTGAAACATCAACAACACGCCAGTCCTTCCTGGTTGAAACATCAACAACATGCCAGTTCTTCCTGGTTGAGGTTAAAACATCAACAACATGCCAGTCCTCCCTGGTTGAGGTTGAAACATCAACAACATGCCAGTCCTTCCTGGTTGAAACATCAACAACACGCCAGTCCTTCCTGGTTGAGGTTAAAACATCAACAACATGCCAGTCCTTCCTGGTTGAAACATCAACAACATGCCAGTCCTTCCTGGTTGAGGTTAAAACATCAACAACATGCCAGTCCTTTGTGGTGGCTAATTTCTGCCTTACCAAATGAGGAGTTACAAACACACCAGTCCGAGTTAAAACTACATCTTTAATACTTAATTAAGATACTTTTGCAAAAGCACTTGACCCCCAATAATGCACTCTCTCGAATGAACCAGGAAGGTGATTACAGAATGGCTACAGGGATCTTTTATAGCAACGATACACCCCCTTCAACGTACATTGACAAACCACAGATACTTAGTAACAGTTCACAAAGGTTAAGTTTTGTATGACAGATATCAATAAAACACAGCAGGCAGTAACTGCTATGTCAACAGGATTAATGGTATAGCCCAGTATCTGGTCTCCTTAGAACCGTCCCTCCCTGGTACGGTATTGAACAGAACTATTTCATCCAATGGCATATATCAATTGTCAACTCTAGATACTCCCATCTCAAGCAAACCCCCTCTTGACCCTACTCCTGGACAGGCTCACTGGGGGGAGTGAGCCTCTAGGCCATATATTATCACAGGATAAGTGTGAGATCTAAGAGAGGACATACAAGGGTCCATTTACTGCCATGATCCTCCCCACAATAAAGAAAAGGAGGGAGTGACTTGCTCACAGACATTGTGGAGACAAATCATTGGTTCCCCATTAATCACGCCATCCCTTCACATGTTTTAAGAAATAGGTAAAGACACATTCCCATGACGACAAGTCTGACCTCTCCCCTCTCTGGGCCCCAAGTGTCTGAGCCCCAGCTAAGGTAGACGTGCAACTGAAAAGACACCAGAGTCCAATGGACACTTTCTAATGACAAGTACCTCAAATAAGCATATTATACTAATAAAACATCTTAATTATCTATGTTACCCAACTCATTCTGATTCGTCCACGACACCTTCCTGGTTGAGGGTTGACCAGAGTTGCTTCTCTTCTGGTTTTAATCAAATAATATTCAGCTCATACAGAAGAGTGGCAGGCAGTTTACTACGGGCACGCTTTTCATCCGGACGTCAAAACACTGCCCCCTACCCTAGAGAAGCTAACATAATTTTTGAATGACAACCTCATCTCTGTTCCCCACAAATACAATTATCTGTAATGCCCCTCAGTCGAGCAGTGAATTTCAACCAGATTCAACCACAAAAGACCAGGGAGGTTTTCCAATGCTCAACTGTAAACAGGTAAAGATACAAAAACAGACGTTGAATATCCCTTTGAGCATGGTTCATTTGTTAGTTACACTTACCCCGATGAAGTTCATTTCTTTCCTTTTTAATGCGTTTGAGAATCAGTTGTGTTGTGACAAGGTAGGGGTGGTATACAGCCCTATTTGGTAAAAGACCAAGTCCATATTATGTAAATAACAGCTCAAATAAGCAAAGAGAAACGACAGTCCATCATTACTTTAAGACATGAAGGTCAGTCAATACGGAAAATGTAAAGAACTTTGAAAGTTTCTTCAAGTGCAGTTGCAAAAACCATCAAGCACTATGATGAAACTGGCTCTCATGGGGACCACCACAGGAAAGGAAGACCCAGAGTTACCTCTGCTGCAGAGGATAAGTTCATTAGAGTTACCAGCCTCAGATTGCAGCCCACATAAATGCTTCACAGAGTTCAAGTAACAGACACATCTCAACATCAACTGTTCAGAGGAGACTGTGTGAATCAGGCCTTCATGGTCAAATTGCTGCAAAGAAACCACTACTAAAGGACACCAATAATAAGAAGAGACTTGCTTGGGCCAAGAAACACGAGCAATGGACATTAGACCGGTGGAAATCTGTCCTTTGGTCTGATGAGTCCAAATTGGAGATTTTTGGCTCCAACCGCCGTGTCTTTGTGAGACGCGGTGTGGGTGAACGGATGATCTCAGCATGTTTATTTCCCACCATGAAGCATGGAGGAGGAGGTGTTATGGTGTGGGGGTGCTTTGCTGGTGACACGGTCTGTGATTTATTTAGAATTCAAGGCACACTTAACCAGCATGGCTACCACAGCATTCTGCAGCGATATGCCATCACATCTGGTTTGCACTTACTGGGACTATCATTTGTTTTTCAACAATACAATGACCCAACACACCTCAAGGCTGTGTAAGGGATATTTTACCAAGAAGGAGAGTGATGGAGTGCTGCATCAGATGACCTGGCCTCCACAATCCCCCGACCTCAACCCAATTGAGATGGTTTGGGATGAGTTGAACCGCAGAGTGAAGGAAAAACAGCCAACAAGTGCTAAGCATATGTGGGAACTCCTACAAGACTGTTGGAAAAGCATTCCAGGTGAAGCTGGTTGAGAAAATGCCAAGAGTGTGCAAAGCTGTCATCAAGGCAAAGGGTGGTTACTTTGAAGAATCTAAAATATATTTTGATTTGTTTTAACACTTTTTTGGTTACTACATGATTCCATATGTGTTATTTCATAGTGTTGATGTCTTCACTATTATTCTACAATGTAGAAAATAGAACATTTTTAAATAAACTCTGAATGAGAAGGTTTTCTAATCGATTGTGCAGCCAGACTTATTTGCCTCAAACCTAAAGTGTTTAACGGTAGGTTTAGGTTGTCTGTTGTTTTTAGTTCTCACTGTTCCTTTTCACTGTTATGATTTGCGTGAGATAGGTTACAGGTCTCGTTTCCACCCCCCCCCCCCCCCAGACTGGTTACAGGTCTCGTTTCCACCCCCCCCCCCCAGACTGGTTACAGGTCTCGTTTCCACCCCCCCCCCACCCCCCACTCCCAGACTGGTTACAGGTCTCGTTTCCATCCCCCTCCTCCAGACTGGTTGCGGGTCTCGTTTCCACCCCCCCAG
>NW_021822850.1:65000-90000 GCF_901001165.1 Salmo trutta | reverse complement strand
GGTTAGTACTTGGATGGGAGACCGCCTGGGAATACCAGGTGCTGTAAGCTTTTTGTCCACGAGGGTGTGCTCTTACACTATTTCATCAGCAACACTGCCTTGTAGTAAGCATTTAATGATGAATTGACTAAATGCAGCTTCCTGCTGCAAAATGCAGTCTGTTTATCAGACTCACTTTGACTATATATGTTGTACCAAGAGATTGTTTATCGTTTACGGCCATACCAGCCTGGGTACGCCCGATCTCGTCTGATCTCGGAAGCTAAGCAGGGTCGGGCCTGGTTAGTACTTGGATGGGAGACCGCCTGGGAATACCAGGTGCTGTAAGCTTTTTGTCCACGAGGGTGTGCTCTTACACTATTTCATCAGCAACACTGCCTTGTAGTAAGCATTTAATGATGAATTGACTAAATGCAGCTTCCTGCCTTTTTAATAGGATCAAAGTTCCGTGTGTTGTCAGTTAGCATCTGCCTTGTATTTATAAGACAAATAATAACATTGTTGCTGAATGCAGCTTGTGTGTGCTTTGTGCTCCCTTACCCTGTTCAAATGATGAAAAGAAATAAAGTTTGTATTTTATCCAACTACCTGTGCTATAAAGTGATGGCTACAGTGTTTGTAATTTCTTCTACTTTTTCAGTGACACAAAGTTCAAGCTGCTTATCTAATTGGTGAAAATGCAATGTCTGTTTATCAGACTCACTTTGACTATATATGTTGTACCAAGAGATTGTTTATCGTTTACGGCCATACCAGCCTGGGTACGCCCGATCTCGTCTGATCTCGGAAGCTAAGCAGGGTCGGGCCTGGTTAGTACTTGGATGGGAGACCGCCTGGGAATACCAGGTGCTGTAAGCTTTTTGTCCACGAGGGTGTGCTCTTACACTATTTCATCAGCAACACTGCCTTGTAGTAAGCATTTAATGATGAATTGACTAAATGCAGCTTCCTGCTGCAAAATGCAGTCTGTTTATCAGACTCACTTTGACTATATATGTTGTACCAAGAGATTGTTTATCGTTTACGGCCATACCAGCCTGGGTACGCCCTTCCTGTGCTGGAGAGTGAGACAGGTGTTGCTGATTGAGCTAAGGTTGAGTGTTTGCTCCAGAGTGTTTTGTTTGATTTCTTGGTGGTTTTTAGTTCAAACTCATTTTTCTTTATTGAATAAGTTTGAGCATTTGTTTGGTTGTGTTCCCCGGCAGCATATTGCTGTTTGGGGGACTTTCCTCCAGTCGTTTTGGATACAATGGCTTCGACCCATGCAGACAAAAGAATGACGAGCAAAGGAAATATAGATAATGGTTCTACAATTAGACAGACGCAAAATTATGAAAAGACCTTAACAGTTGCTGTGGAAATTATGGGTGAAGAAAAAATTACTATGATGGAGTTATTGAGCGGGATCAAGGAAGTTTGTGGACTGGTGTGCGGATGTCGGTTCAAAGCCGAAAATCGATATGAAGTGACATTGTCAAGTGTGAGAGGAAAAGAAAAGCTGATCGATGGTTTTAAAATTCGGAACTGCCGTATCATGGCTAAGGATCTGTCACTTGATGAAATGGTCGTATCTTTCTTAAACCTTCCAGTGTACATAACAGACGAGGTAATCCTGGAACGGCTTAGAGCATGGGGTGTGTCTGCGGTGTCACCAGTGAAGAGGCGCTTCTGGCCGGGGACAGAAGTTGCAGATGGTACGCGCTTCTGTAAAGTGAAATTCACAGACACTGTGCGCTCGCTGCCATATTCGACCAAATTTGAGACGTTGGAAGGGACAGAGTATTTCAGAGTGATACACGACCGTCAGGTCAAGGTTTGCAGACTTTGTATTCAGCCAGGACACGTTCTACGTGATTGCCCTGATTTTGCCTGTCATAAGTGTGGTGAGCAGGGGCATTACGCAAGAGAGTGTAATGGGAGAAGAGAACGCGGTTGTGTTGGTTGCGGGAGGAGTGTTAGGCAGTGCTCCTGTACCCAGGGTGATGGAGCTCCTGGATTGTCAAATCAGGTAATCAGCGGGGATGGTGTGGAGGAGAGCGAGATGGAGGAATCTGGGGAGGAAATGAGGATGGGGGAGGAGTCCCAGAGACGGATGGAGGATGAAGAAGACCAGAGGCAGTCGGAGGATGAAGAAGAGAAGGGGCCATGTCCTGTGGGAAAGGAGGTCTCCAAGGGGAAGGATATCAGTTCAAGCCTAGACGGTGTGGAGATGGAGGGCGTTCCTGGTGGAGAGGAGGGGGTAGCGGGGTGTACGGGAGAAGCAACTGGAGCGGCATTGGCTTCGGATTCTGGGGGTGCGGTGGAGAACCCGAAGGTGTCTGTAGTCCCGGGAGGCTATTCTCAGGAGATGGCTCCTGCTCGGGATGATTCTTACAAGCGTAAAGGGTCTGGAGAAGAGATGACGGGGGAAGAGATGGAGTTTATACAATCTGAGCGGAGGGATAATAAAAAGAACCTGATAGCCAAGAAGAAGAAAAGGGTAAAAGATCTATCATGACGGACTGGATTGATTTCCTCCTCTATGTATCCGTTATGGTGAGAGTTGTCTCTATCAACACCAATGGACTTCGTAGCAAAGAAAAGCTAGAGCTGGTGTTGGAAGCCTTCTGTGCAGACATATTATGTCTTCAGGAGACTCACTGGACTGAGCCGTATATGGATAACGTAAGACAGCGATGGAATGGACAAATGTACGTGAGTAATGGTACTGTGCGTGCATGTGGAGTAGCTATTTTGGTTAAACAAGATGTTGTGTCTAATTTAAGTTTGTTATGTGCTGATAATGAAGGTCGAATGGTGGGAGTGGGTTTCACGTTTAAAGGTGTGGATTATTCATTGTACAATGTGTATGCTCCTAATACTGAAATTGAGAGAAGGGTTTTGTTTATGTCTATGGGGGGATTATGTGGGAGAAACTGTCTGCTTGTTGGAGATTTTAATGTATGGATGGATAGGTTGGATGCCTCAAGTAGCGCACATTTTGGCTCTGACTCTTCTCGTGGCGCACTATTAAAGGTAATGCAGGATGAGGATTTGGTGGATATATGGAGGGAGAAGAATCCAGATAAGCGGGTGTTCTCTCGCAGACAAGTGGTGAGGGGAGAGCTCAGGCAGTCACGCATAGATTTGTGTCTTGCTCATAGAGCGGTTGCGAACTTGGTTGTGGGGGTAGAGTATTCCCACACATTTTTTAGTGACCATGATGCTCTGCTTTTCCGGCTGGGTGCGTCGAGGGAGGGGAGGGTGGGGGGGTTGTGGTGTCTTAATGCCAGTCTGCTGAAGGATGAGGGGTTTAAGGGAGCAGTGAAAGAGTGTGTGAATGAGGCCATGTCAGATCCTCTGTTTGAGTCTGATGTGTGTGTGTGGTGGGAAGGTTTAAAAGGGGAGTTCAAGCGGCTGGCAATATATTGTGCAAGACAGGCTAGTGTGGTAAGAAGGAGGGAAGAGAGGATTCTTAAGTCCCACCTGATATTTGAGTTAGAAAAGATAGAAAATTGTCCAGGATATGATATTGCAGATTACCAGAGGCTGCGGGAGGAGTTGAAGATCTTAGAGAGGCATAGGTGTATGGGGGCAGTGGTGAGGAGTAGAGCGCAGTATGTAGTGGAGGGGGAGAGGAGTACTGCTTTTTTTCTGGGGTTAGAAAGGCGGAAGCAGGAAAGGAGTTTTCTAACTGAGCTTTTAAATGAGCGGGGGGAGAGGGTGACAGATTTGGAAGGTATTTTGAATACAGTGCATTCTTTTTATAAAGGTTTATTTACTTCAGGCGGGGTGGATGAGGTGTGTATGAGAAGTGTGCTAGAAGCAGTGGAGGTAAGGGTGTCAACTGATGATGTGGAGATGTGTGATGCCGATTTTACATTGGCAGAGGTTAAAGCTGCAATCTTAGGCCTGAATTTGAATAAGAGCCCAGGTTCAGATGGTCTGACTGCAGAGTTTTACCGTGAGTTTAGTGACATACTAGCCCCACTGATGCTGCGTGTATTTGAGTGTATGGAGGAGAGGAGGGAAGTCCCAGAATCATTAGCTTTGGGGGTGTTGAATGTGGTGTACAAAAGGAAGGGAAGTCGACTGAAACTTGAGAACTACAGACCGATAACCCTTTTGAACTCTGACAATAAGGTGCTGGCTAAGGTAATGGCCAATAGGTTGAAAAAGGTGATGGGTAGCATTATAGCACCTACTCAGGCCTATGGGGTACCGGGGAGGGATATAGTTGACACCCTCTGCACTATCCGGGATGTAGTGAGGCATATGGGGGATGTGGGTGGGGTGGTGCTCTGTATGGATCTGAATAAAGCCTTTGATCGGGTGGAGCATCGGTTCCTGTTAGAGACCATGGCAAAATTTGGGTTTGGGCCTCGTATAAAAGAATGGGTGAAGCTTTTGTATGGGTCAGCTAGCAGTGTCGTTAAGTGTAATGGTGTGCTGACTGATCCCTTTCCCCTGGGCAGGTCTGTTAGGCAGGGTTGTCCACTGTCTGCTTTGCTGTACAGCATATCAGTTGAGCCTTTGGCTGCTTTTGTTAAGCGTGATAGAGGAGTGCATGGAGTAGACCTGCCGGGGGGTGGCGTTAGTGTGCTGCATCATTACGCTGATGATACCACCTGTACTGTGCGGGATGGAGGGAGTGTGAATTGTCTGATGAAGTGTTTTGATGTGTATGGGAGAGCTTCTGGGGCTAAGGTGAATGTTGAAAAATCTGAAATGTTATGCGTTTCTGATACGGTTGTGTCTACAAGTAACATTCCTTTTAAGACTGTTACAGAACATTTGAGAATTTTGGGTGTGAATATTGGGGTAGATGAGCTGGAGGCGAGAGACTTTACTTGGACAGGGGTGATTAATAAAATGAAGTCGACCTTGAATTACTGGAAACAAAGGAAATTAAAATTGAGGGGGAAAGTGGTGGTGGTGAATGCTCTGTTGATGTCAAAATGTGTATATACTTTAGGGGTTCTGGACATGCCTGTATGGGCTCTGAAGGAAATTAATAATGTAGTGTCTGGGTTCCTGTGGGGTGGGAAGGGTGTGAAAATTGCTCATGATGTGATGATAGCAGATTATGATAGGGGTGGGTTGAGATTAGTAGATCTGGAGGTTAAGTTAAAAGCCATACGGGTTAAGAGAGTGAAACAGTTTTTGTACGGGGAGGAGGGTCAGGGGTGGAAGGAGTTTTTCAGACATTGGTTGCATAGGAGTGGAGGATGCGGAGATTATGGGTTGTTAATGTGTTTAAAGCCTAGCATGTATGCAGAGGTGCCTGCCTTTTATCAGGAGGTGTTCAGGGCCTGGGCAGAGTTTTTACCGCAGGTTAGCTATGAGTGTGACTCTATTGGGGTGATTTTGAATCTACCGGTTTTTATGAACCCATTGCTGCAATCTGAGGGAAAGATGCTGGAGAGTAAGGTGCTTATGAGGGCAGGTATGATAAGAGTGAGGGACTTTAGGTATGAGGTGGTGCCGGGGTTCCTGCCTGATCAGGCGATATTAGATACTGTCTGGAGTGTAGATGAGGATGTCAGGAAAGGGACGGTGTTGAGAATGTATGAGAGGATAAAGGAGTGTTTTCCAAGGGAGTGGGTGAGGCTGCTGGACAATCACATGAGTAAGGGGGTATTAGAGACTTTGCCTGAGATGCAGGTGAAATGTGGGGAGTCTGTGCAAGCCTTATCCTCTACCAAGGTGAGGGCCTTCTACTGGGCTCTTCTTACCAGGAAGGTCAAGGCGCCTGCATCTGAGAAAGTGTGGAGGCAAGTGTTTCCAGGGTTGGATGTGGAGCGGTTGTGGGAGAAGATGGTAGTGAGGCTCAACAGTCTTGAATGTACACATTTTGATTTTATGTTGAGGCACAATCGGGTGTTTACCAAGGTGGTGTTACATCAGGTAGACAGGTCAGTGTCTCGTGTGTGTGACGTATGTAGAGTTATGGATGAAAATCTGATGCACATGATGTTTGAGTGTGTCGAGGTAGCTGGGTTCTATGTGAGGTTGAGGGACATGCTAGAAAGGTACTGGGGAGTAGAGTTAATAGGAGGGGTGGATTGGAGGTGTTTGGTATTGTTTGGAGTGTGTCAGCATGTGAAGGGGGTGAATATTGAATTATTGAATTTTATGCTGTCACATGCAAGGTATGCTGTATATTCGAGGAGGAACTTGGCAAGGTTTGAGGGCAAGAGGGTGACAGTGTGGAAGGTGTTTGAAGGTATGGTCAAGAAGGATGTGGGATTGATGCATAGGTCTAGGCAGAAGGATTTTGAAAGTGTGTTTGTGAAGGATTGTGGATTCATTGCTGTGGGGGAGGATGGAGGTTTGGTGTATGGGTTTTGATGTGCAAAGTTTTGGAGAGATATCATCAATCATTTAAAAAAATTGTTTTTGAGAATTTCTTAGTTTTTATTTGATAGGGGGTTGCTTTTAACCTCTCTAATTTCATGGAATTTGTTTTATCTTAGTCTTGTATGTAATGTTTGTATGAAGTTGGTTTGGAATTTTTATTTTGTTTGGTTTTATTTGATAGTGGGTAAAATTGGATGCCTACCGATGTTTAGTCTTGTGTTGATTGAAGGTTTTGCATATTGAATTGAAAAATTGTAAAATAAGATTTTTATAATAAAAAAAAAAAAAAAAAAAAAAAGGTACGCCCGATCTCGTCTGATCTCGGAAGCTAAGCAGGGTCGGGCCTGGTTAGTACTTGGATGGGAGACCGCCTGGGAATACCAGGTGCTGTAAGCTTTTTGTCCACGAGGGTGTGCTCTTACACTATTTCATCAGCAACACTGCATTGTAGTAAGCATTTAATGATGAATTGACTAAATGCAGCTTCCTGCCTTTTTAATAGGATCAAAGTTCCGTGTGTTGTCAGTTAGCATCTGCCTTGTATTTATAAGACAAATAATAACATTGTTGCTGAATGCAGGTTGTGTGTGCTTTGTGCTCCCTTACCCTGTTCAAATGATGAAAAGAAATAAAGTTTGTATTTTATCCAACTACCTGTGCTATAAAGTGATGGCTACAGTGTTTGTAATTTCTTCTACTTTTTCAGTGACACAAAGTTCAAGCTGCTTATCTAATTGGTGAAAATGCAATGTCTGTTTATCAGACTCACTTTGACTATATATGTTGTACCAAGAGATTGTTTATCGTTTACGGCCATACCAGCCTGGGTACGCCCGATCTCGTCTGATCTCGGAAGCTAAGCAGGGTTGGGCCTGGTTAGTACTTGGATGGGAGACCGCCTGGGAATACCAGGTGCTTTAAGCTTTTTGTCCACGAGGGTGTGCTCTTACACTATTTCATCAGCAACACTGCCTTGTAGTAAGCGTTTAATGATGAATTGACTAAATGCAGCTTCCTGCTGCAAAATGCAGTCTGTTTATCAGACTCACTTTGACTATATATGTTGTACCAAGAGATTGTTTATCGTTTACGGCCATACCAGCCTGGGTACGCCCGATCTCGTCTGATCTCGGAAGCTAAGCAGGGTCGGGCCTGGTTAGTACTTGGATGGGAGACCGCCTGGGAATACCAGGTGCTGTAAGCTTTTTGTCCACGAAGGTGTGCTCTTACACTATTTCATCAGCAACACTGCATTGTAGTAAGCATTTAATGATGAATTGACTAAATGCAGCTTCCTGCCTTTTTAATAGGATCAAAGTTCCGTGTGTTGTCAGTTAGCATCTGCCTTGTATTTATAAGACAAATAATAACATTGTTGCTGAATGCAGCTTGTGTGTGCTTTGTGCTCCCTTACCCTGTTCAAATGATGAAAAGAAATAAAGTTTGTATTTTATCCAACTTCCTGTGCTATAAAGTGATGGCTACAGTGTTTGTAATTTCTTCTACTTTTTCAGTGACACAAAGTTCAAGCTGCTTATCTAATTGGTGAAAATGCAATGTCTGTTTATCAGACTCACTTTGACTATATATGTTGTACCAAGAGATTGTTTATCGTTTACGGCCATACCAGCCTGGGTACGCCCGATCTCGTCTGATCTCGGAAGCTAAGCAGGGTCGGGCCTGGTTAGTACTTGGATGGGAGACCGCCTGGGAATACCAGGTGCTGTAAGCTTTTTGTCCACGAGGGTGTGCTCTTACACTATTTCATCAGCAACACTGCATTGTAGTAAGCATTTAATGATGAATTGACTAAATGCAGCTTCCTGCCTTTTTAATAGGATCAAAGTTCCGTGTGTTGTCAGTTAGCATCTGCCTTGTATTTATAAGACAAATAATAACATTGTTGCTGAATGCAGCTTGTGTGTGCTTTGTGCTCCCTTACCCTGTTCAAATGATGAAAAGAAATAAAGTTTGTATTTTATCCAACTACCTGTGCTATAAAGTGATGGCTACAGTGTTTGTAATTTCTTCTACTTTTTCAGTGACACAAAGTTCAAGCTGCTTATCTAATTGGTGAAAATGCAATGTCTGTTTATCAGACTCACTTTGACTATATATGTTGTACCAAGAGATTGTTTATCGTTTACGGCCATACCAGCCTGGATACGCCCGATCTCGTCTGATCTCAGAAGCTAAGCAGGGTTGGGCCTGGTTAGTACTTGGATGGGAGACCGCCTGGGAATACCAGGTGCTGTAAGCTTTTTGTCCACGAGGGTGTGCTCTTACACTATTTCATCAGCAACACTGCCTTGTAGTAAGCATTTAATGATGAATTGACTAAATGCAGCTTCCTGCTGCAAAATGCAGTCTGTTTATCAGACTCACTTTGACTATATATGTTGTACCAAGAGATTGTTTATCGTTTACGGCCATACCAGCCTGGGTACGCCCGATCTCGTCTGATCTCGGAAGCTAAGCAGGGTTGGGCCTGGTTAGTACTTGGATGGGAGACCGCCTGGGAATACCAGGTGCTTTAAGCTTTTTGTCCACGAGGGTGTGCTCTTACACTATTTCATCAGCAACACTGCCTTGTAGTAAGCGTTTAATGATGAATTGACTAAATGCAGCTTCCTGCTGCAAAATGCAGTCTGTTTATCAGACTCACTTTGACTATATATGTTGTACCAAGAGATTGTTTATCGTTTACGGCCATACCAGCCTGGGTACGCCCGATCTCGTCTGATCTCGGAAGCTAAGCAGGGTCGGGCCTGGTTAGTACTTGGATGGGAGACCGCCTGGGAATACCAGGTGCTGTAAGCTTTTTGTCCACGAAGGTGTGCTCTTACACTATTTCATCAGCAACACTGCATTGTAGTAAGCATTTAATGATGAATTGACTAAATGCAGCTTCCTGCCTTTTTAATAGGATCAAAGTTCCGTGTGTTGTCAGTTAGCATCTGCCTTGTATTTATAAGACAAATAATAACATTGTTGCTGAATGCAGCTTGTGTGTGCTTTGTGCTCCCTTACCCTGTTCAAATGATGAAAAGAAATAAAGTTTGTATTTTATCCAACTTCCTGTGCTATAAAGTGATGGCTACAGTGTTTGTAATTTCTTCTACTTTTTCAGTGACACAAAGTTCAAGCTGCTTATCTAATTGGTGAAAATGCAATGTCTGTTTATCAGACTCACTTTGACTATATATGTTGTACCAAGAGATTGTTTATCGTTTACGGCCATACCAGCCTGGATACGCCCGATCTCGTCTGATCTCAGAAGCTAAGCAGGGTTGGGCCTGGTTAGTACTTGGATGGGAGACCGCCTGGGAATACCAGGTGCTTTAAGCTTTTTGTCCACGAGGGTGTGCTCTTACACTATTTCATCAGCAACACTGCCTTGTAGTAAGCATTTAATGATGAATTGACTAAATGCAGCTTCCTGCTGCAAAATGCAGTCTGTTTATCAGACTCACTTTGACTATATATGTTGTACCAAGAGATTGTTTATCGTTTACGGCCATACCAGCCTGGGTACGCCAGATCTCGTCTGATCTCGGAAGCTAAGCAGGGTCGGGCCTGGTTAGTACTTGGATGGGAGACCGCCTGGGAATACCAGGTGCTGTAAGCTTTTTGTCCACGAAGGGTGTGCTCTTACACTATTTCATCAGCAACACTGCATTGTAGTAAGCATTTAATGATGAATTGACTAAATGCAGCTTCCTGCCTTTTTAATAGGATCAAAGTTCCGTGTGTTGTCAGTTAGCATCTGCCTTGTATTTATAAGACAAATAATAACATTGTTGCTGAATGCAGCTTGTGTGTGCTTTGTGCTCCCTTACCCTGTTCAAATGATGAAAAGAAATAAAGTTTGTATTTTATCCAACTTCCTGTGCTATAAAGTGATGGCTACAGTGTTTGTAATTTCTTCTACTTTTTCAGTGACACAAAGTTCAAGCTGCTTATCTAATTGGTGAAAATGCAATGTCTGTTTATCAGACTCACTTTGACTATATATGTTGTACCAAGAGATTGTTTATTGTTTACGGCCATACCAGCCTGGATACGCCCGATCTCGTCTGATCTCAGAAGCTAAGCAGGGTTGTGCCTGGTTAGTACTTGGATGGGAGACCGCCTGGGAATACCAGGTGCTTTAAGCTTTTTGTCCACGAGGGTGTGCTCTTACACTATTTCATCAGCAACACTGCCTTGTAGTAAGCATTTAATGATGAATTGACTAAATGCAGCTTCCTGCTGCAAAATGCAGTCTGTTTATCAGACTCACTTTGACTATATATGTTGTACCAAGAGATTGTTTATCGTTTACGGCCATACCAGCCTGGGTACGCCCGATCTCCTCTGATCTCGGAAGTTAAGCAGGGTCGGGCCTGGTTAGTACTTGGATGGGAGACCGCCTGGGAATACCAGGTGCTGTAAGCTTTTTGTCCACGAGGGTGTGCTCTTACACTATTTCATCAGCAACACTGCATTGTAGTAAGCATTTAATGATGAATTGACTAAATGCAGCTTCCTGCCTTTTTAATAGGATCAAAGTTCCGTGTGTTGTCAGTTAGCATCTGCCTTGTATTTATAAGACAAATAATAACATTGTTGCTGAATGCAGCTTGTGTGTGCTTTGTGCTCCCTTACCCTGTTCAAATGATGAAAAGAAATAAAGTTTGTATTTTATCCAACTACCTGTGCTATAAAGTGATGGCTACAGTGTTTGTAATTTCTTCTACTTTTTCAGTGACACAAAGTTCAAGCTGCTTATCTAATTGGTGAAAATGCAATGTCTGTTTATCAGACTCACTTTGACTATATATGTTGTACCAAGAGATTGTTTATCGTTTACGGCCATACCAGCCTGGGTACGCCCGATCTCGTCTGATCTCGGAAGCTAAGCAGGGTCGGGCCTGGTTAGTACTTGGATGGGAGACCGCCTGGGAATACCAGGTGCTGTAAGGTTTTTGTCCACGAGGGTGTGCTCTTACACTATTTCATCAGCAACACTGCATTGTAGTAAGCATTTAATGATGAATTGACTAAATGCAGCTTCCTGCCTTTTTAATAGGATCAAAGTTCCGTGTGTTGTCAGTTAGCATCTGCCTTGTATTTATAAGACAAATAATAACATTGTTGCTGAATGCAGCTTGTGTGTGCTTTGTGCTCCCTTACCCTGTTCAAATGATGAAAAGAAATAAAGTTTGTATTTTATCCAACTACCTGTGCTATAAAGTGATGGCTACAGTGTTTGTAATTTCTTCTACTTTTTCAGTGACACAAAGTTCAAGCTGCTTATCTAATTGGTGAAAATGCAATGTCTGTTTATCAGACTCACTTTGACTATATATGTTGTACCAAGAGATTGTTTATCGTTTACGGCCATACCAGCCTGGGTACGCCCGATCTCGTCTGATCTCGGAAGCTAAGCAGGGTCGGGCCTGGTTAGTACTTGGATGGGAGACCGCCTGGGAATACCAGGTGCTGTAAGCTTTTTGTCCACGAGGGTGTGCTCTTACACTATTTCATCAGCAACACTGCATTGTAGTAAGCATTTAATGATGAATTGACTAAATGCAGCTTCCTGCCTTTTTAATAGGATCAAAGTTCCGTGTGTTGTCAGTTAGCATCTGCCTTGTATTTATAAGACAAATAATAACATTGTTGCTGAATGCAGGTTGTGTGTGCTTTGTGCTCCCTTACCCTGTTCAAATGATGAAAAGAAATAAAGTTTGTATTTTATCCAACTACCTGTGCTATAAAGTGATGGCTACAGTGTTTGTAATTTCTTCTACTTTTTCAGTGACACAAAGTTCAAGCTGCTTATCTAATTGGTGAAAATGCAATGTCTGTTTATCAGACTCACTTTGACTATATATGTTGTACCAAGAGATTGTTTATCGTTTACGGCCATACCAGCCTGGGTACGCCCGATCTCGTCTGATCTCGGAAGCTAAGCAGGGTTGGGCCTGGTTAGTACTTGAATGGGAGACCGCCTGGGAATACCAGGTGCTGTAAGCTTTTTGTCCACGAGGGTGTGCTCTTACACTATTTCATCAGCAACACTGCCTTGTAGTAAGCATTTAATGATGAATTGACTAAATGCAGCTTCCTGCTGCAAAATGCAGTCTGTTTATCAGAATCACTTTGACTATATATGTTGTACCAAGAGATTGTTTATCGTTTACGGCCATACCAGCCTGGGTACGCCCGATCTCGTCTGATCTCGGAAGCTAAGCAGGGTTGGGCCTGGTTAGTACTTGGATGGGAGACCGCCTGGGAATACCAGGTGCTGTAAGCTTTTTGTCCACGAGGGTGTGCTCTTACACTATTTCATCAGCAACACTGCCTTGTAGTAAGCATTTAATGATGAATTGACTAAATGCAGCTTCCTGCTGCAAAATGCAGTCTGTTTATCAGACTCACTTTGACTATATATGTTGTACCAAGAGATTGTTTATCGTTTACGGCCATACCAGCCTGGGTACGCCCGATCTCGTCTGATCTCGGAAGCTAAGCAGGGTCGGGCCTGGTTAGTACTTGGATGGGAGACCGCCTGGGAATACCAGGTGCTGTAAGCTTTTTGTCCACGAGGGTGTGCTCTTACACTATTTCATCAGCAACACTGCCTTGTAGTAAGCATTTAATGATGAATTGACTAAATGCAGCTTCCTGCTGCAAAATGCAGTCTGTTTATCAGACTCACTTTGACTATATATGTTGTACCAAGAGATTGTTTATCGTTTACGGCCATACCAGCCTGGGTACGCCCGATCTCGTCTGATCTCGGAAGCTAAGCAGGGTCGGGCCTGGTTAGTACTTGGATGGGAGACCGCCTGGGAATACCAGGTGCTGTAAGGTTTTTGTCCACGAGGGTGTGCTCTTACACTATTTCATCAGCAACACTGCCTTGTAGTAAGCATTTAATGATGAATTGACTAAATGCAGCTTCCTGCCTTTTTAATAGGATCAAAGTTCCGTGTGTTGTCAGTTAGCATCTGCCTTGTATTTATAAGACAAATAATAACATTGTTGCTGAATGCAGCTTGTGTGTGCTTTGTGCTCCCTTACCCTGTTCAAATGATGAAAAGAAATAAAGTTTGTATTTTATCCAACTACCTGTGCTATAAAGTGATGGCTACAGTGTTTGTAATTTCTTCTACTTTTTCAGTGACACAAAGTTCAAGCTGCTTATCTAATTGGTGAAAATGCAATGTCTGTTTATCAGACTCACTTTGACTATATATGTTGTACCAAGAGATTGTTTATCGTTTACGGCCATACCAGCCTGGGTACGCCCGATCTCGTCTGATCTCGGAAGCTAAGCAGGGTCGGGCCTGGTTAGTACTTGGATGGGAGACCGCCTGGGAATACCAGGTGCTGTAAGGTTTTTGTCCACGAGGGTGTGCTCTTACACTATTTCATCAGCAACACTGCCTTGTAGTAAGCATTTAATGATGAATTGACTAAATGCAGCTTCCTGCTGCAAAATGCAGTCTGTTTATCAGACTCACTTTGACTATATATGTTGTACCAAGAGATTGTTTATCGTTTACGGCCATACCAGCCTGGGTACGCCCGATCTCGTCTGATCTCGGAAGCTAAGCAGGGTCGGGCCTGGTTAGTACTTGGATGGGAGACCGCCTGGGAATACCAGGTGCTGTAAGCTTTTTGTCCACGAGGGTGTGCTCTTACACTATTTCATCAGCAACACTGCCTTGTAGTAAGCATTTAATGATGAATTGACTAAATGCAGCTTCCTGCTGCAAAATGCAGTCTGTTTATCAGACTCACTTTGACTATATATGTTGTACCAAGAGATTGTTTATCGTTTACGGCCATACCAGCCTGGGTACGCCCGATCTCGTCTGATCTCGGAAGCTAAGCAGGGTCGGGCCTGGTTAGTACTTGGATGGGAGACCGCCTGGGAATACCAGGTGCTGTAAGCTTTTTGTCCACGAGGGTGTGCTCTTACACTATTTCATCAGCAACACTGCATTGTAGTAAGCATTTAATGATGAATTGACTAAATGCAGCTTCCTGCCTTTTTAATAGGATCAAAGTTCCGTGTGTTGTCAGTTAGCATCTGCCTTGTATTTATAAGACAAATAATAACATTGTTGCTGAATGCAGCTTGTGTGTGCTTTGTGCTCCCTTACCCTGTTCAAATGATGAAAAGAAATAAAGTTTGTATTTTATCCAACTACCTGTGCTATAAAGTGATGGCTACAGTGTTTGTAATTTCTTCTACTTTTTCAGTGACACAAAGTTCAAGCTGCTTATCTAATTGGTGAAAATGCAATGTCTGTTTATCAGACTCACTTTGACTATATATGTTGTACCAAGAGATTGTTTATCGTTTACGGCCATACCAGCCTGGGTACGCCCGATCTCGTCTGATCTCGGAAGCTAAGCAGGGTCGGGCCTGGTTAGTACTTGGATGGGAGACCGCCTGGGAATACCAGGTGCTGTAAGCTTTTTGTCCACGAGGGTGTGCTCTTACACTATTTCATCAGCAACACTGCATTGTAGTAAGCATTTAATGATGAATTGACTAAATGCAGCTTCCTGCCTTTTTAATAGGATCAAAGTTCCGTGTGTTGTCAGTTAGCATCTGCCTTGTATTTATAAGACAAATAATAACATTGTTGCTGAATGCAGGTTGTGTGTGCTTTGTGCTCCCTTACCCTGTTCAAATGATGAAAAGAAATAAAGTTTGTATTTTATCCAACTACCTGTGCTATAAAGTGATGGCTACAGTGTTTGTAATTTCTTCTACTTTTTCAGTGACACAAAGTTCAAGCTGCTTATCTAATTGGTGAAAATGCAATGTCTGTTTATCAGACTCACTTTGACTATATATGTTGTACCAAGAGATTGTTTATCGTTTACGGCCATACCAGCCTGGGTACGCCCGATCTCGTCTGATCTCGGAAGCTAAGCAGGGTCGGGCCTGGTTAGTACTTGGATGGGAGACCGCCTGGGAATACCAGGTGCTGTAAGCTTTTTGTCCACGAGGGTGTGCTCTTACACTATTTCATCAGCAACACTGCCTTGTAGTAAGCATTTAATGATGAATTGACTAAATGCAGCTTCCTGCTGCAAAATGCAGTCTGTTTATCAGACTCACTTTGACTATATATGTTGTACCAAGAGATTGTTTATCGTTTACGGCCATACCAGCCTGGGTACGCCCGATCTCGTCTGATCTCGGAAGCTAAGCAGGGTCGGGCCTGGTTAGTACTTGGATGGGAGACCGCCTGGGAATACCAGGTGCTGTAAGCTTTTTGTCCACGAGGGTGTGCTCTTACACTATTTCATCAGCAACACTGCCTTGTAGTAAGCATTTAATGATGAATTGACTAAATGCAGCTTCCTGCCTTTTTAATAGGATCAAAGTTCCGTGTGTTGTCAGTTAGCATCTGCCTTGTATTTATAAGACAAATAATAACATTGTTGCTGAATGCAGCTTGTGTGTGCTTTGTGCTCCCTTACCCTGTTCAAATGATGAAAAGAAATAAAGTTTGTATTTTATCCAACTACCTGTGCTATAAAGTGATGGCTACAGTGTTTGTAATTTCTTCTACTTTTTCAGTGACACAAAGTTCAAGCTGCTTATCTAATTGGTGAAAATGCAATGTCTGTTTATCAGACTCACTTTGACTATATATGTTGTACCAAGAGATTGTTTATCGTTTACGGCCATACCAGCCTGGGTACGCCCGATCTCGTCTGATCTCGGAAGCTAAGCAGGGTCGGGCCTGGTTAGTACTTGGATGGGAGACCGCCTGGGAATACCAGGTGCTGTAAGCTTTTTGTCCACGAGGGTGTGCTCTTACACTATTTCATCAGCAACACTGCCTTGTAGTAAGCATTTAATGATGAATTGACTAAATGCAGCTTCCTGCTGCAAAATGCAGTCCTGTTTATCAGACTCACTTTGACTATATATGTTGTACCAGAGATTGTTTATCGTTTACGGCCATACCAGCCTGGGTACGCCCGATCTCGTCTGATCTCGGAAGCTAAGCAGGGTCGGGCCCTGGTTAGTACTTGGATGGGGAGACTGCCTGGGAATACCAGGTGCTGTAAGCTTTTTGTCCACGTGGTGTGCTCTTACACTATTTCATCAGCAACACTGCCTTGTAGTAAGCATTTAATGATGATTGACTAAATGCAGCTTCCTGCCTTTTTAATAGGATCAAAGTTCCGTGTGTTTGTCAGTTAGCATCTGCCTTGTATTTATAAGACAAATAATAATATTGTTGCTGAATGCAGCTTGTGTGCTTTGTGCTCCCTTACCCTGTTCAAATGATGAAAAGAAATAAAGTTTGTATTTTATCCAACTACCTGTGCTATAAAGTGATGGCTACAGTGTTTGTAATTTCTTCTCCTTTTTCAGTGACACAAAGTTCAAGCTGCTTATCTAATTGGTGAAAATGCAATGTCTGTTATCAGACTCACTTTGACTATATGTTCTACCAAGAGATTGTTTATCGTTTACGGCCATACCAGCCTGGGTACGCCCGATCTCGTCTGATCTCGGAAGCTAAGCAGGGTCGGGCCTGGTTAGTACTTGGATGGGAGACCGCCTGGGAATACCAGGTGCTGTAAGCTTTTTGTCCACGAGGGTGTGCTCTTACACTATTTCATCAGCAACACTGCCTTGTAGTAAGCATTAATGATGAATTGACTAAATGCAGCTTCCTGCTGCAAAATGCAGTCTGTTTATCAGACTCACTTTGACTATATATGTTGTACCAAGAGATTGTTTATCGTTTACGGCCATACCAGCCTGGGTATGCCCGATCTCGTCTGATCTTGGAAGCTAAGCAGGGTCGGGCCTGGTTAGTACTTGGATGGGAGACCGCCTGGGAATACCAGGTGCTGTAAGCTTTTTGTCCACGAGGGTGTGCTCTTACACTATTTCATCAGCAACACTGCATTGTAGTAAGCATTTAATGATGAATTGACTAAATGCAGCTTCCTGCCTTTTTAAATAGGATCAAAGTTCCGTGTGTTGTCAGTTAGCATCTGCCTTGTATTTATAAGACAAATAATAACATTGTTGCTGAATGCAGCTTGTGTGTGCTTTGTGCTCCCTTACCCTGTTCAAATGATGAAAAGAAATAAAGTTTGTATTTTATCCAACTACCTGTGCTATAAAGTGATGGCTACAGTGTTTGTAATTTCTTCTACTTTTTCAGTGACACAAAGTTCAAGCTGCTTATCTAATTGGTGAAAATGCAATGTCTGTTTATCAGACTCACTTTGACTATATATGTTGTACCAAGAGATTGTTTATCGTTTACGGCCATACCAGCCTGGGTACGCCCGATCTCGTCTGATCTCGGAAGCTAAGCAGGGTCGGGCCTGGTTAGTACTTGGATGGGAGACCGCCTGGGAATACCAGGTGCTGTAAGCTTTTTGTCCACGAGGGTGTGCTCTTACACTATTTCATCAGCAACACTGCATTGTAGTAAGCATTTAATGATGAATTGACTAAATGCAGCTTCCTGCCTTTTTAATAGGATCAAAGTTCCGTGTGTTGTCAGTTAGCATCTGCCTTGTATTTATAAGACAAATAATAACATTGTTGCTGAATGCAGCTTGTGTGTGCTTTGTGCTCCCTTACCCTGTTCAAATGATGAAAAGAAATAAAGTTTGTATTTTATCCAACTACCTGTGCTATAAAGTGATGGCTACAGTGTTTGTAATTTCTTCTACTTTTTCAGTGACACAAAGTTCAAGCTGCTTATCTAATTGGTGAAAATGCAATGTCTGTTTATCAGACTCACTTTGACTATATATGTTGTACCAAGAGATTGTTTATCGTTTACGGCCATACCAGCCTGGGTACGCCCGATCTCGTCTGATCTCGGAAGCTAAGCAGGGTCGGGCCTGGTTAGTACTTGGATGGGAGACCGCCTGGGAATACCAGGTGCTGTAAGCTTTTTGTCCACGAGGGTGTGCTCTTACACTATTTCATCAGCAACACTGCCTTGTAGTAAGCATTTAATGATGAATTGACTAAATGCAGCTTCCTGCTGCAAAATGCAGTCTGTTTATCAGACTCACTTTGACTATATATGTTGTACCAAGAGATTGTTTATCGTTTACGGCCATACCAGCCTGGGTACGCCCGATCTCGTCTGATCTCGGAAGCTAAGCAGGGTCGGGCCTGGTTAGTACTTGGATGGGAGACCGCCTGGGAATACCAGGTGCTGTAAGCTTTTTGTCCACGAGGGTGTGCTCTTACACTATTTCATCAGCAACACTGCCTTGTAGTAAGCATTTAATGATGAATTGACTAAATGCAGCTTCCTGCTGCAAAATGCAGTCTGTTTATCAGACTCACTTTGACTATATATGTTGTACCAAGAGATTGTTTATCGTTTACGGCCATACCAGCCTGGGTACGCCCGATCTCGTCTGATCTCGGAAGCTAAGCAGGGTCGGGCCTGGTTAGTACTTGGATGGGAGACCGCCTGGGAATACCAGGTGCTGTAAGGTTTTTGTCCACGAGGGTGTGCTCTTACACTATTTCATCAGCAACACTGCCTTGTAGTAAGCATTTAATGATGAATTGACTAAATGCAGCTTCCTGCCTTTTTAATAGGATCAAAGTTCCGTGTGTTGTCAGTTAGCATCTGCCTTGTATTTATAAGACAAATAATAACATTGTTGCTGAATGCAGCTTGTGTGTGCTTTGTGCTCCCTTACCCTGTTCAAATGATGAAAAGAAATAAAGTTTGTATTTTATCCAACTACCTGTGCTATAAAGTGATGGCTACAGTGTTTGTAATTTCTTCTACTTTTTCAGTGACACAAAGTTCAAGCTGCTTATCTAATTGGTGAAAATGCAATGTCTGTTTATCAGACTCACTTTGACTATATATGTTGTACCAAGAGATTGTTTATCGTTTACGGCCATACCAGCCTGGGTACGCCCGATCTCGTCTGATCTCGGAAGCTAAGCAGGGTCGGGCCTGGTTAGTACTTGGATGGGAGACCGCCTGGGAATACCAGGTGCTGTAAGCTTTTTGTCCACGAGGGTGTGCTCTTACACTATTTCATCAGCAACACTGCATTGTAGTAAGCATTTAATGATGAATTGACTAAATGCAGCTTCCTGCCTTTTTAATAGGATCAAAGTTCCGTGTGTTGTCAGTTAGCATCTGCCTTGTATTTATAAGACAAATAATAACATTGTTGCTGAATGCAGCTTGTGTGTGCTTTGTGCTCCCTTACCCTGTTCAAATGATGAAAAGAAATAAAGTTTGTATTTTATCCAACTACCTGTGCTATAAAGTGATGGCTACAGTGTTTGTAATTTCTTCTACTTTTTCAGTGACACAAAGTTCAAGCTGCTTATCTAATTGGTGAAAATGCAATGTCTGTTTATCAGACTCACTTTGACTATATATGTTGTACCAAGAGATTGTTTATCGTTTACGGCCATACCAGCCTGGGTACGCCCGATCTCGTCTGATCTCGGAAGCTAAGCAGGGTTGGGCCTGGTTAGTACTTGGATGGGAGACCGCCTGGGAATACCAGGTGCTGTAAGCTTTTTGTCCACGAGGGTGTGCTCTCACACTATTTCATCAGCAACACTGCATTGTAGTAAGCATTTAATGATGAATTGACTAAATGCAGCTTCCTGCCTTTTTAATAGGATCAAAGTTCCGTGTGTTGTCAGTTAGCATCTGCCTTGTATTTATAAGACAAATAATAACATTGTTGCTGAATGCAGGTTGTGTGTGCTTTGTGCTCCCTTACCCTGTTCAAATGATGAAAAGAAATAAAGTTTGTATTTTATCCAACTACCTGTGCTATAAAGTGATGGCTACAGTGTTTGTAATTTCTTCTACTTTTTCAGTGACACAAAGTTCAAGCTGCTTATCTAATTGGTGAAAATGCAATGTCTGTTTATCAGACTCACTTTGACTATATATGTTGTACCAAGAGATTGTTTATCGTTTACGGCCATACCAGCCTGGGTACGCCCGATCTCGTCTGATCTCGGAAGCTAAGCAGGGTCGGGCCTGGTTAGTACTTGGATGGGAGACCGCCTGGGAATACCAGGTGCTGTAAGCTTTTTGTCCACGAGGGTGTGCTCTTACACTATTTCATCAGCAACACTGCCTTGTAGTAAGCATTTAATGATGAATTGACTAAATGCAGCTTCCTGCTGCAAAATGCAGTCTGTTTATCAGACTCACTTTGACTATATATGTTGTACCAAGAGATTGTTTATCGTTTACGGCCATACCAGCCTGGGTACGCCCTTCCTGTGCTGGAGAGTGAGACAGGTGTTGCTGATTGAGCTAAGGTTGAGTGTTTGCTCCAGAGTGTTTTGTTTGATTTCTTGGTGGTTTTTAGTTCAATCTCATTTTTGTTTATTGAATAAGTTTGAGCATTTGTTTGGTTGTGTTCCCCGGCAGCATATTGCTGTTTGGGGGACTTTCCTCCAGTCGTTTTGGATACAATGGCTTCGACCCATGCAGACAAAAGAATGACGAGCAAAGGAAATATAGATAATGGTTCTACAATTAGACAGACGCAAAATTATGAAAAGACCTTAACAGTTGCTGTGGAAATTATGGGTGAAGAAAAAATTACTATGATGGAGTTATTGAGCGGGATTAAGGAAGTTTGTGGACTGGTGTGCGGATGTCGGTTCAAAGCCGAAAATCGATATGAAGTGACATTGTCAAGTGTGAGAGGAAAAGAAAAGCTGATAGATGGTTTTAAAATTCGGAACTGCCGTATCATGGCTAAGGATCTATCACTTGATGAAATGGTCGTATCTTTCTTAAACCTTCCAGTGTACATAACAGACGAGGTCATCCTGGAACGGCTTAGAGCATGGGGTGTGTCTGCGGTGTCACCAGTGAAGAGGCGCTTCTGGCCGGGGACAGAAGTTGCAGATGGTACGCGCTTCTGTAAAGTGAAATTCACAGACACTGTGCGCTCGCTGCCATATTCGACCAAATTTGAGACGTTGGAAGGGACAGAGTATTTCAGAGTGATACACGACCGTCAGGTCAAGGTTTGCAGACTTTGTATTCAGCCAGGACACGTTCTACGTGATTGCCCTGATTTTGCCTGTCATAAGTGTGGTGAGCAGGGGCATTACGCAAGAGAGTGTAATGGGAGAAGAGAACGCGGTTGTGTTGGTTGCGGGAGGAGTGTTAGGCAGTGCTCCTGTACCCAGGGTGATGGAGCTCCTGGATTGTCAAATCAGGTAATCAGCGGGGATGGTGTGGAGGAGAGCGAGATGGAGGAATCTGGGGAGGAAATGAGGATGGGGGAGGAGTCCCAGAGACGGATGGAGGATGAAGAAGACCAGAGGCAGTCGGAGGATGAAGAAGAGAAGGGGCCATGTCCTGTGGGAAAGGAGGTCTCCAAGGGGAAGGATATCAGTTCAAGCCTAGACGGTGTGGAGATGGAGGGCGTTCCTGGTGGAGAGGAGGGGGTAGCGGGGTGTACGGGAGAAGCAACTGGAGCGGCATTGGCTTCGGATTCTGGGGGTGCGGTGGAGAACCCGAAGGTGTCTGTAGTCCCGGGAGGCTCTTCTCAGGAGATGGCTCCTGCTCGGGATGATTCTTACAAGCGTAAAGGGTCTGGAGAAGAGATGACGGGGGAAGAGATGGAGTTTATACAATCTGAGCGGAGGGATAATAAAAAGAACCTGATAGCCAAGAAGAAGAAAAGGGTAAAAGATCTATCATGACGGACTGGATTGATTTCCTCCTCTATGTATCCGTTATGGTGAGAGTTGTCTCTATCAACACCAATGGACTTCGTAGCAAAGAAAAGCTAGAGCTGGTGTTGGAAGCTTTCTGTGCAGACATATTATGTCTTCAGGAGACTCACTGGACTGAGCCGTATATGGATAACGTAAGACAGCGATGGAATGGACAAATGTACGTGAGTAATGGTACTGTGCGTGCATGTGGAGTAGCTATTTTGGTTAAACAAGATGTTGTGTCTAATTTAAGTTTGTTATGTGCTGATAATGAAGGTCGAATGGTGGGAGTGGGTTTCACGTTTAAAGGTGTGGATTATTCATTGTACAATGTGTATGCTCCTAATACTGAAATTGAGAGAAGGGTTTTGTTTATGTCTATGGGGGGATTATGTGGGAGAAACTGTCTGCTTGTTGGAGATTTTAATGTATGGATGGATAGGTTGGATGCCTCAAGTAGCGCACATTTTGGCTCTGACTCTTCTCGTGGCGCACTATTAAAGGTAATGCAGGATGAGGATTTGGTGGATATATGGAGGGAGAGGAATCCAGATAAGCGGGTGTTCTCTCGCAGACAAGTGGTGAGGGGAGAGCTCAGGCAGTCACGCATAGATTTGTGTCTTGCTCATAGAGCGGTTGCGAACTTGGTTGTGGGGGTAGAGTATTCCCACACATTTTTTAGTGACCATGATGCTCTGCTTTTCCGGCTGGGTGCGTCGAGGGAGGGGAGGGTGGGGGGGTTGTGGTGTCTTAATGCCAGTCTGCTGAAGGATGAGGGGTTTAAGGGAGCAGTGAAAGTGTGTGTGAATGAGGCCATGTCAGATCCTCTGTTTGAGTCTGATGTGTGTGTGTGGTGGGAAGGTTTAAAAGGGGAGTTCAAGCGGCTGGCAATATATTGTGCAAGACAGGCTAGTGTGGTAAGAAGGAGGGAAGAGAGGATTCTTAAGTCCCACCTGATATTTGAGTTAGAAAAGATAGAAAATTGTCCAGGATATGATATTGCAGATTACCTGAGGCTGCGGGAGGAGTTGAAGGTCTTAGAGAGGCATAGGTGTATGGGGGCAGTGGTGAGGAGTAGAGCGCAGTATGTAGTGGAGGGGGAGAGGAGTACTGCTTTTTTTCTGGGGTTAGAAAGGCGGAAGCAGGAAAGGAGTTTTCTAACTGAGCTTTTAAATGAGCGGGGGGAGAGGGTGACAGATTTGGAAGGTATTTTGAATACAGTGCATTCTTTTTATAAAGGTTTATTTACTTCAGGCGGGGTGGATGAGGTGTGTATGAGAAGTGTGCTAGAAGCAGTGGAGGTAAGGGTGTCAACTGATGATGTGGAGATGTGTGATGCCGATTTTACATTGGCAGAGGTTAAAGCTGCAATCTTAGGCCTGAATTTGAATAAGAGCCCAGGTTCAGATGGTCTGACTGCAGAGTTTTACCGTGAGTTTAGTGACATACTAGCCCCACTGATGCTGCGTGTATTTGAGTGTATGGAGGAGAGGAGGGAAGTCCCAGAATCATTAGCTTTGGGGGTGTTGAATGTGGTGTACAAAAGGAAGGGAAGTCGACTGAAACTTGAGAACTACAGACCGATAACCCTTTTGAACTCTGACAATAAGGTGCTGGCTAAGGTAATGGCCAATAGGTTGAAAAAGGTGATGGGTAGCATTATAGCACCTACTCAGGCCTATGGGGTACCGGGGAGGGATATAGTTGACACCCTCTGCACTATCCGGGATGTAGTGAGGCATATGGGGGATGTGGGTGGGGTGGTGCTCTGTATGGATCTGAATAAAGCCTTTGATCGGGTGGAGCATCGGTTCCTGTTAGAGACCATGGCAAAATTTGGGTTTGGGCCTCGTATAAAAGAATGGGTGAAGCTTTTGTATGGGTCAGCTAGCAGTGTCGTTAAGTGTAATGGTGTGCTGACTGATCCCTTTCCCCTGGGCAGGTCTGTTAGGCAGGGTTGTCCACTGTCTGCTTTGCTGTACAGCATATCAGTTGAGCCTTTGGCTGCTTTTGTTAAGCGTGATAGAGGAGTGCATGGAGTAGACCTGCCGGGGGGTGGCGTTAGTGTGCTGCATCATTACGCTGATGATACCACCTGTACTGTGCGGGATGGAGGGAGTGTGAATTGTCTGATGAAGTGTTTTGATGTGTATGGGAGAGCTTCTGGGGCTAAGGTGAATGTTGAAAAATCTGAAATGTTATGCGTTTCTGATACGGTTGTGTCTACAAGTAACATTCCTTTTAAGACTGTTACAGAACATTTGAGAATTTTGGGTGTGAATATTGGGGTAGATGAGCTGGAGGCGAGAGACTTTACTTGGACAGGGGTGATTAATAAAATGAAGTCGACCTTGAATTACTGGAAACAAAGGAAATTAAAATTGAGGGGGAAAGTGGTGGTGGTGAATGCTCTGTTGATGTCAAAATGTGTATATACTTTAGGGGTTCTGGACATGCCTGTATGGGCTCTGAAGGAAATTAATAATGTAGTGTCTGGGTTCCTGTGGGGTGGGAAGGGTGTGAAAATTGCTCATGATGTGATGATAGCAGATTATGATAGGGGTGGGTTGAGATTAGTAGATCTGGAGGTTAAGTTAAAAGCCATACGGGTTAAGAGAGTGAAACAGTTTTTGTACGGGGAGGAGGGTCAGGGGTGGAAGGAGTTTTTCAGACATTGGTTGCATAGGAGTGGAGGATGCGGAGATTATGGGTTGTTAATGTGTTTAAAGCCTAGCATGTATGCAGAGGTGCCTGCCTTTTATCAGGAGGTGTTCAGGGCCTGGGCAGAGTTTTTACCGCAGGTTAGCTATGAGTGTGACTCTATTGGGGTGATTTTGAATCTACCGGTTTTTATGAACCCATTGCTGCAATCTGAGGGAAAGATGCTGGAGAGTAAGGTGCTTATGAGGG
>NW_021822850.1:57500-60000 GCF_901001165.1 Salmo trutta | reverse complement strand
CTTGGATGGGAGACCGCCTGGGAATACCAGGTGCTGTACGCTTTTTGTCCACGAGGGTGTGCTCTTACACTATTTCATCAGCAACACTGCCTTGTAGTAAGCATTTAATGATGAATTGACTAAATGCAGCTTCCTGCCTTTTTAATAGGATCAAAGTTCCGTGTGTTGTCAGTTAGCATCTGCCTTGTATTTATAAGACAAATAATAATATTGTTGCTGAATGCAGCTTGTGTGTGCTTTGTGCTCCCTTACCCTGTTCAAATGATGAAAAGAAATAAAGTTTGTATTTTATCCAACTACCTGTGCTATAAAGTGATGGCTACAGTGTTTGTAATTTCTTCTACTTTTTCAGTGACACAAAGTTCAAGCTGCTTATCTAATTGGTGAAAATGCAATGTCTGTTTATCAGACTCACTTTGACTATATATGTTGTACCAAGAGATTGTTTATCGTTTACGGCCATACCAGCCTGGGTACGCCTGATCTCGTCTGATCTCGGAAGCTAAGCAGGGTCGGGCCTGGTTAGTACTTGGATGGGAGACCGCCTGGGAATACCAGGTGCTGTAAGCTTTTTGTCCACGAGGGTGTGCTCTTACACTATTTCATCAGCAACACTGCCTTGTAGTAAGCATTTAATGATGAATTGACTAAATGCAGCTTCCTGCCTTTTTAATAGGATCAAAGTTCCGTGTGTTGTCAGTTAGCATCTGCCTTGTATTTATAAGACAAATAATAATATTGTTGCTGAATGCAGCTTGTGTGTGCTTTGTGCTCCCTTACCCTGTTCAAATGATGAAAAGAAATAAAGTTTGTATTTTATCCAACTACCTGTGCTATAAAGTGATGGCTACAGTGTTTGTAATTTCTTCTACTTTTTCAGTGACACAAAGTTCAAGCTGCTTATCTAATTGGTGAAAATGCAATGTCTGTTTATCAGACTCACTTTGACTATATATGTTGTACCAAGAGATTGTTTATAGTTTGCGGCCATACCAGCCTGGGTACGCCTGATCTCGTCTGATCTCGGAAGCTAAGCAGCGTCGGGCCTTGTTAGTACTTGGATGGGAGACCGCCTGGGAATACCAGGTGCTGTACGCTTTTTGTCCACGAGGGTGTGCTCTTACACTATTTCATCAGCAACACTGCCTTGTAGTAAGCATTTAATGATGAATTGACTAAATGCAGCTTCCTGCCTTTTTAATAGGATCAAAGTTCCGTGTGTTGTCAGTTAGCATCTGCCTTGTATTTATAAGACAAATAATAATATTGTTGCTGAATGCAGCTTGTGTGTGCTTTGTGCTCCCTTACCCTGTTCAAATGATGAAAAGAAATAAAGTTTGTATTTTATCCAACTACCTGTGCTATAAAGTGATGGCTACAGTGTTTGTAATTTCTTCTACTTTTTCAGTGACACAAAGTTCAAGCTGCTTATCTAAGTGGTGAAAATGCAATGTCTGTTTATCAGACTCACTTTGACTATATATGTTGTACCAAGAGATTGTTTATCGTTTACGGCCATACCAGCCTGGGTACGCCTGATCTCGTCTGATCTTGGAAGCTAAGCAGTGTCGGGCCTGGTTAGTACTTGGATGGGAGACCGCCTGGGAATACCAGGTGCTGTAAGCTTTTTGTCCACGAGGGTGTGCTCTTACACTATTTCATCAGCAACACTGCCTTGTAGTAAGCATTTAATGATGAATTGACTAAATGCAGCTTCCTGCCTTTTTAATAGGATCAAAGTTCCGTGTGTTGTCAGTTAGCATCTGCCTTGTATTTATAAGACAAATAATAATATTGTTGCTGAATGCAGCTTGTGTGTGCTTTGTGCTCCCTTACCCTGTTCAAATGATGAAAAGAAATAAAGTTTGTATTTTATCCAACTACCTGTGCTATAAAGTGATGGCTACAGTGTTTGTAATTTCTTCTACTTTTTCAGTGACACAAAGTTCAAGCTGCTTATCTAATTGGTGAAAATGCAATGTCTGTTTATCAGACTCACTTTGACTATATATGTTGTACCAAGAGATTGTTTATCGTTTACGGCCATACCAGCCTGGGTACGCCTGATCTCGTCTGATCTCGGAAGCTAAGCAGGGTCGGGCCTGGTTAGTACTTGGATGGGAGACCGCCTGGGAATACCAGGTGCTGTAAGCTTTTTGTCCACGAGGGTGTGCTCTTACACTATTTCATCAGCAACACTGCCTTGTAGTAAGCATTTAATGATGAATTGACTAAATGCAGCTTCCTGCCTTTTTAATAGGATCAAAGTTCCGTGTGTTGTCAGTTAGCATCTGCCTTGTATTTATAAGACAAATAATAATATTGTTGCTGAATGCAGCTTGTGTGTGCTTTGTGCTCCCTTACCCTGTTCAAATGATGAAAAGAAATAAAGTTTGTATTTTATCCAACTACCTGTGCTATAAAGTGATGGCTACAGTGTTTGTAATTTCTTCTACTTTTTCAGTGACACAAAGTTCAAGCTGCTTATCTAATTGGTGAA
>NW_021822850.1:47500-50000 GCF_901001165.1 Salmo trutta | reverse complement strand
AAGCTAAGCAGGGTCGGGCCTGGTTAGGTACTTGGATGGGAGGACCGCCTGTGAATACCAGGTGCTGTAAGCTTTTTGTCCACGAGGGTGTGCTCTTACACTATTTCATCAGCAACACTGCCTTGTAGTAAGCATTTAATGATGAATTGACTAAATGCAGCTTCACTGCTGCAAATGCAGTCTGTTTATCAGACTCACTTTGACTATATATGTTGTACCAAGAGATTGTTTTATCGTTTACGGCCATACCAGCCTGGGTACGCCCGATCTCGTCTGATCTCGGAAGCTAAGCAGGGTCGGGCCTGGTTAGTACTTGGATGGGAGACCGCCTGGGAATACCAGGTGCTGTAAGCTTTTTTGTCCACGAGGGTGTGCTCTTACACTATTTCATCAGCAACACTGCCTTGTAGTAAGCATTTAATGATGAATTGACTAAATGCAGCTTCCTGCCTTTTAATAGGATCAAAGTTCCGTGGTATGTCAGTAGCATCTGCTTTATTATAAGAATAATAATACTGCAAAATGCAGTCTGTTTATCAGACTCACTTTGACTATATATGTTGTACCAAGAGATTGTTTATCATTTACGGCCATACCAGCCTGGGTACGCCCGATCTCGTCTGATCTCGGAAGCTAAGCAGGGTCGGGCCTGGTTAGTACTTGGATGGGAGACCGCCTGGGAATACCAGGTGCTGTAAGCTTTTTGTCCACGAGGGTGTGCTCTTACACTATTTCATCAGCAACACTGCCTTGTAGTAAGCATTTAATGATGAATTGACTAAATGCAGCTTCCTGCTGCAAAATGCAGTCTGTTTATCAGACTCACTTTGACTATATATGTTGTACCAAGAGATTGTTTATCATTTACGGCCATACCAGCCTGGGTACGCCCGATCTCGTCTGATCTCGGAAGCTAAGCAGGGTCGGGCCTGGTTAGTACTTGGATGGGAGACCGCCTGGGAATACCAGGTGCTGTAAGCTTTTTGTCCACGAGGGTGTGCTCTTACACTATTTCATCAGCAACACTGCCTTGTAGTAAGCATTTAATGATGAATTGACTAAATGCAGCTTCCTGCTGCAAAATGCAGTCTGTTTATCAATCAGACTCACTTTGACTATATATGTTGTACCAAGAGATTGTTTATAGTTTACGGCCATACCAGCCTGGGTACGCCCGATCTCGTCTGATCTCGGAAGCTAAGCAGGGTCGGGCCTGGTTAGTACTTGGATGGGAGACCGCCTGGGAATACCAGGTGCTGTAAGCTTTTTGTCCACGAGGGTGTGCTCTTACACTATTTCATCAGCAACACTGCCTTGTAGTAAGCATTTAATGATGAATTGACTAAATGCAGCTTCCTGCTGCAAAATGCAGTCTGTTTATCAGACTCACTTTGACTATATATGTTGTACCAAGAGATTGTTTATCGTTTACGGCCATACCAGCCTGGGTACGCCTGATCTCGTCTGATCTCGGAAGCTAAGCAGGGTCGGGCCTGGTTAGTACTTGGATGGGAGACCGCCTGGGAATACCAGGTGCTGTAAGCTTTTTGTCCACGAGGGTGTGCTCTTACACTATTTCATCAGCAACACTGCCTTGTAGTAAGCATTTAATGATGAATTGACTAAATGCAGCTTCCTGCTGCAAAATGCAGTCTGTTTATCAGACTCACTTTGACTATATATGTTGTACCAAGAGATTGTTTATCGTTTACGGCCATACCAGCCTGGGTACGCCCGCTCTCGTCTGATCTCGGAAGCTAAGCAGGGTCGGGCCTGGTTAGTACTTGGATGGGAGACCGCCTGTGAATACCAGGTGCTGTAAGCTTTTTGTCCACGAGGGTGTGCTCTTACACTATTTCATCAGCAACACTGCCTTGTAGTAAGCATTTAATGATGAATTGACTAAATGCAGCTTCCTGCTGCAAAATGCAGTCTGTTTATCAGACTCACTTTGACTATATATGTTGTACCAAGAGATTGTTTATCGTTTACGGCCATACCAGCCTGGGTACGCCCGATCTCGTCTGATCTCGGAAGCTAAGCAGGGTCGGGCCTGGTTAGTACTTGGATGGGAGACCGCCTGGGAATACCAGGTGCTGTAAGCTTTTTGTCCACGAGGGTGTGCTCTTACACTATTTCATCAGCAACACTGCCTTGTAGTAAGCATTTAATGATGAATTGACTAAATGCAGCTTCCTGCTGCAAAATGCAGTCTGTTATCAGACTCACTTTGACTATATATGTTGTACCAAGAGATTGTTTATCGTTTACGGCCATACCAGCCTGGGTACGCCCGATCTCGTCTGATCTCGGAAGCTAAGCAGGGTCGGGCCTGGTTAGTACTTGGATGGGAGACCGCCTGGGAATACCAGGTGCTGTAAGCTTTTTGTCCACGAGGGTGTGCTCTTACACTATTTCATCAGCAACACTGCCTTGTAGTAAGCATTTAATGATGAATTGACTAAATGCAGCTTCCTGCTGCAAAATGCAGTCTGTTTAT
>NW_021822850.1:37500-42500 GCF_901001165.1 Salmo trutta | reverse complement strand
ATATGTTGTACCAAGAGATTGTTTATTGTTTACGGCCATACCAGCCTGGGTACGCCTGATCTCGTCTGATCTCGGAAGCTAAGCAGGGTCGGGCCTGGTTAGTACTTGGATGGGAGACCGCCTGGGAATACCAGGTGCTGTAAGCTTTTTGTCCACGAGGGTGTGCTCTTACACTATTTCATCAGCAACACTGCCTTGTAGTAAGCATTTAAAGATGAATTGACTAAATGCAGCTTCCTGCTGCAAAATGCAGTCTGTTTATCAGACTCACTTTGACTATATATGTTGTACCAAGAGATTGTTTATCGTTTACGGCCATACCAGCCTGGGTACGCCCGATCTCGTCTGATCTCGGAAGCTAAGCAGGGTCGGGCCTGGTTAGTACTTGGATGGGAGACCGCCTGGGAATACCAGGTGCTGTAAGCTTTTTGTCCACGAGGGTGTGCTCTTACACTATTTCATCAGCAACACTGCCTTGTAGTAAGCATTTAATGATGAATTGACTAAATGCAGCTTCCTGCTGCAAAATGCAGTCTGTTTATCAGACTCACTTTGACTATATATGTTGTACCAAGAGATTGTTTATCGTTTACGGCCATACCAGCCTGGGTACGCCCGATCTCGTCTGATCTCGGAAGCTAAGCAGGGTCGGGCCTGGTTAGTACTTGGATGGGAGACCGCCTGGGAATACCAGGTGCTGTAAGCTTTTTGTCCACGAGGGTGTGCTCTTACACTATTTCATCAGCAACACTGCTTTGTAGTAAGCATTTAATGATGAATTGACTAAATGCAGCTTCCTGCTGCAAAATGCAGTCTGTTTATCAGACTCACTTTGACTATATATGTTGTACCAAGAGATTGTTTATCGTTTACGGCCATACCAGCCTGGGTACGCCCGATCTCGTCTGATCTCGGAAGCTAAGCAGGGTCGGGCCTGGTTAGTACTTGGATGGGAGACCGCCTGGGAATACCAGGTGCTGTAAGCTTTTTGTCCACGAGGGTGTGCTCTTACACTATTTCATCAGCAACACTGCCTTGTAGTAAGCATTTAATGATGAATTGACTAAATGCAGCTTCCTGCTGCAAAATGCAGTCTGTTTATCAGACTCACTTTGACTATATATGTTGTACCAAGAGATTGTTTATCGTTTACGGCCATACCAGCCTGGGTACGCCTGATCTCGTCTGATCTCGGAAGCTAAGCAGGGTCGGGCCTGGTTAGTACTTGGATGGGAGACCGCCTGGGAATACCAGGTGCTGTAAGCTTTTTGTCCACGAGGGTGTGCTCTTACACTATTTCATCAGCAACACTGCCTTGTAGTAAGCATTTAATGATGAATTGACTAAATGCAGCTTCCTGCTGCAAATGCAGTCTTTTGGTGAAAATGCAATGTCTGTTTATCAGACTCACTTTGACTATATATGTTGTACCAAGAGATTGTTTATCGTTTACGGCCATACCAGCCTGGGTACGCCCGATCTCGTCTGATCTCGGAAGCTAAGCAGGGTCGGGCCTGGTTAGTACTTGGATGGGAGACCGCCTGGGAATACCAGGTGCTGTAAGCTTTTTGTCCACGAGGGTGTGCTCTTACACTATTTCATCAGCAACACTGCCTTGTAGTAAGCATTTAATGATGAATGACTAAATGCAGCTTCCTGCTGCAAAATGCAGTCTGTTTATCAGACTCACTTTGACTATATATGTTGTACCAAGAGATTGGTTATCGTTTACGGCCATACCAGCCTGGGTACGCCCGATCTCGTCTGATCTCGGAAGCTAAGCAGGGTCGGGCCTGGTTAGTACTTGGATGGGAGACCGCCTGGGAATACCAGGTGCTGTAAGCTTTTTGTCCACGAGGGTGTGCTCTTACACTATTTCATCAGCAAACACTGCCTTGTAGTAAGCATTTAATGATGAATTGACTAAATGCAGCTTCCTGCTGCAAAATGCAGTCTGTTTATCAGACTCACTTTGACTATATATGTTGTACCAAGAGATTGTTTATCGTTTACGGCCATACCAGCCTGGGTACGCCCGATCTCGTCTGATCTCGGAAGCTAAGCAGGGTCGGGCCTGGTTAGTACTTGGATGGGAGACCGCCTGGGAATACCAGGTGCTGTAAGCTTTTTGTCCACGAGGGTGTGCTCTTACACTATTTCATCAGCAACACTGCCTTGTAGTAAGCATTTAATGATGAATTGACTAAATGCAGCTTCCTGCTGCAAAATGCAGTCTGTTTATCAGACTCACTTTGACTATATATGTTGTACCAAGAGATTGTTTATCGTTTACGGCCATACCAGCCTGGGTACGCCCGATCTCGTCTGATCTCGGAAGCTAAGCAGGGTCGGGCCTGGTTAGTACTTGGATGGGAGACCGCCTGGGAATACCAGGTGCTGTAAGCTTTTTGTCCACGAGGGTGTGCTCTTACACTATTTCATCAGCAACACTGCCTTGTAGTAAGCATTTAATGATGAATTGACTAAATGCAGCTTCCTGCTGCAAAATGCAGTCTGTTTATCAGACTCACTTTGACTATATATGTTGTACCAAGAGATTGTTTATCGTTTACGGCCATACCAGCCTGGGTACGCCCGATCTCGTCTGATCTCGGAAGCTAAGCAGGGTCGGGCCTGGTTAGTACTTGGATGGGAGACCGCCTGGGAATACCAGGTGCTGTAAGCTTTTTGTCCACGAGGGTGTGCTCTTACACTATTTCATCAGCAACACTGCCTTGTAGTAAGCATTTAATGATGAATTGACTAAATGCAGCTTCCTGCTGCAAAATGCAGTCTGTTTATCAGACTCACTTTGACTATATATGTTGTACCAAGAGATTGTTTATCGTTTACGGCCATACCAGCCTGGGTACGCCTGATCTCGTCTGATCTCGGAAGCTAAGCAGGGTCGGGCCTGGTTAGTACTTGGATGGGAGGACCGCCTGGGAATACCAGGTGCTGTAAGCTTTTTGTCCACGAGGGTGTGCTCTTACACTATTTCATCAGCAACACTGCCTTGTAGTAAGCATTTAATGATGAATTGACTAAATGCAGCTTCCTGCTGCAAAATGCAGTCTGTTTATCAGACTCACTTTGACTATATATGTTGTACCAAGAGATTGTTTATCGTTTACGGCCATACCAGCCTGGGTACGCCCGATCTCGTCTGATCTCGGAAGCTAAGCAGGGTCGGGCCTGGTTAGTACTTGGATGGGAGACCGCCTGGGAATACCAGGTGCTGTAAGCTTTTTGTCCACGAGGGTGTGCTCTTACACTATTTCATCAGCAACACTGCCTTGTAGTAAGCATTTAATGATGAATTGACTAAATGCAGCTTCCTGCTGCAAAATGCAGTCTGTTTATCAGACTCACTTTGACTATATATGTTGTACCAAGAGATTGTTTATGGTTTACGGCCATACCAGCCTGGGTACGCCCGATCTCGTCTGATCTCGGAAGCTAAGCAGGGTCGGGCCTGGTTAGTACTTGGATGGGAGACCGCCTGGGAATACCAGGTGCTGTAAGCTTTTTGTCCACGAGGGTGTGCTCTTACACTATTTCATCAGCAACACTGCCTTGTAGTAAGCATTTAATGATGAATTGACTAAATGCAGCTTCCTGCTGCAAAATGCAGTCTGTTTATCAGGACTCACTTTGACTATATATGTTGTACCAAGAGATTGTTTATCGTTTACGGCCATACCAGCCTGGGTACGCCCGATCTCGTCTGATCTCGGAAGCTAAGCAGGGTCGGGCCTGGTTAGTACTTGGATGGGAGACCGCCTGGGAATACCAGGTGCTGTAAGCTTTTTGTCCACGAGGGTGTGCTCTTACACTATTTCATCAGCAACACTGCCTTGTAGTAAGCATTTAATGATGAATTGACTAAATGCAGCTTCCTGCTGCAAAATGCAGTCTGTTTATCAGACTCACTTTGACTATATATGTTGTACCAAGAGATTGTTTATCGTTTACGGCCATACCAGCCTGGGTACGCCTGATCTCGTCTGATCTCGGAAGCTAAGCAGGGTCGGGCCTGGTTAGTACTTGGATGGGAGACCGCCTGGGAATACCAGGTGCTGTAAGCTTTTTGTCCACGAGGGTGTGCTCTTACACTATTTCATCAGCAACACTGCCTTGTAGTAAGCATTTAATGATGAATTGACTAAATGCAGCTTCCTGCTGCAAAATGCAGTCTGTTTATCAGACTCACTTTGACTATATATGTTGTACCAAGAGATTGTTTATCGTTTACGGCAATACCAGCCTGGGTACGCCCGATCTCGTCTGATCTCGGAAGCTAAGCAGGGTCGGGCCTGGTTAGTACTTGGATGGGAGACCGCCTGGGAATACCAGGTGCTGTAAGCTTTTTGTCCACGAGGGTGTGCTCTTACACTATTTCATCAGCAACACTGCCTTGTAGTAAGCATTTAATGATGAATTGACTAAATGCAGCTTCCTGCTGCAAAATGCAGTCTGTTTATCAGACTCACTTTGACTATATATGTTGTACCAAGAGATTGTTTATCGTTTACGGCCATACCAGCCTGGGTACGCCCGATCTCGTCTGATCTCGGAAGCTAAGCAGGGTTCGGCCTGGTTAGTACTTGGATGGGAGACCTGCCTGGGATACCAGGTGCTGTAAGCTTTTGTCCACGAGGGTGTGCTCTTACACTATTTCATCAGCAACACTGCCTGTAGTAAGCATTTAATGATGAATTGACTAAATGCAGCTTCCTGCCTTTTTAATAGGATCAAAGTTCCGTGTGTTGTCAGTTAGCATCTGCCTTGTATTTATAAGACCAATAATAATATTGTTGCTGAATGCAGCTTGTGTGTGCTTTGTGCTCCCTTACCCTGTTCAAATGATGAAAAGAAATAAAGTTTGTATTTTATCCAACTACCTGTGCTATAAAGTGATGGCTACAGTGTTTGTAATTTCTTCTACTTTTTCAGTGACACAAAGTTCAAGCTGCTTATCTAATTGGTGAAAATGCAAT
>NW_021822850.1:27500-32500 GCF_901001165.1 Salmo trutta | reverse complement strand
AAGCTTTTTGTCCACGAGGGTGTGCTCTTACACTATTTCATCAGCAACACTGCCTTGTAGTAAGCATTTAATGATGAATTGACTAAATGCAGCTTCCTGCTGCAAAATGCAGTCTGTTTATCAGACTCACTTTGACTATATATGTTGTACCAAGAGATTGTTTATCGTTTACGGCCATACCAGCCTGGGTACGCCCGATCTCGTCTGATCTCGGAAGCTAAGCAGGGTCGGGCCTGGTTAGTACTTGGATGGGAGACCGCCTGGGAATACCAGGTGCTGTAAGCTTTTTGTCCACGAGGGTGTGCTCTTACACTATTTCATCAGCAACACTGCCTTGTAGTAAGCATTTAAAGATGAATTGACTAAATGCAGCTTCCTGCTGCAAAATGCAGTCTGTTTATCAGACTCACTTTGACTATATATGTTGTACCAAGAGATTGTTTATCGTTTACGGCCATACCAGCCTGGGTACGCCCGATCTCGTCTGATCTCGGAAGCTAAGCAGGGTCGGGCCTGGTTAGTACTTGGATGGGAGGACGCCTGGGAATACCAGGTGCTGTAAGCTTTTTGTCCACGAGGGTGTGCTCTTACACTATTTCATCAGCAACACTGCCTTGTAGTAAGCATTTAATGATGAATTGACTAAATGCAGCTTCCTGCTGCAAAATGCAGTCTGTTTATCAGACTCACTTTGACTATATATGTTGTACCAAGAGATTGTTTATCGTTTACGGCCATACCAGCCTGGGTACGCCTGATCTCGTCTGATCTCGGAAGCTAAGCAGGGTCGGGCCTGGTTAGTACTTGGATGGGAGACCGCCTGGGAATACCAGGTGCTGTAAGCTTTTTGTCCACGAGGGTGTGCTCTTACACTATTTCATCAGCAACACTGCCTTGTAGTAAGCATTTAATGATGAATTGACTAAATGCAGCTTCCTGCTGCAAAATGCAGTCTGTTTATCAGACTCACTTTGACTATATATGTTGTACCAAGAGATTGTTTATCGTTTACGGCCATACCAGCCTGGGTACGCCCGATCTCGTCTGATCTCGGAAGCTAAGCAGGGTCGGGCCTGGTTAGTACTTGGATGGGAGACCGCCTGGGAATACCAGGTGCTGTAAGCTTTTTGTCCACGAGGGTGTGCTCTTACACTATTTCATCAGCAACACTGCCTTGTAGTAAGCATTTAATGATGAATTGACTAAATGCAGCTTCCTGCTGCAAAATGCAGTCTGTTTATCAGACTCACTTTGACTATATATGTTGTACCAAGAGATTGTTTATCGTTTACGGCCATACCAGCCTGGGTATGTCTGATCTCGGAAGCTAAGCAGGGTCGGGCCTGGTTAGTACTTGGATGGGAGACCGCCTGGGAATACCAGGTGCTGTAAGCTTTTTGTCCACGAGGGTGTGCTCTTACACTATTTCATCAGCAACACTGCCTTGTAGTAAGCATTTAATGATGAATTGACTAAATGCAGCTTCCTGCTGCAAAATGCAGTCTGTTTATCAGACTCACTTTGACTATATACGTTGTACCAAGAGATTGTTTATCGTTTACGGCCATACCAGCCTGGGTACGCCCGATCTCGTCTGATCTCGGAAGCTAAGCAGGGTCGGGCCTGGTTAGTACTTGGATGGGAGACCGCCTGGGAATACCAGGTGCTGTATGCTTTTTGTCCACGAGGGTGTGCTCTTACACTATTTCATCAGCAACACTGCCTTGTAGTAAGCATTTAATGATGAATTGACTAAATGCAGCTTCCTGCTGCAAAATGCAGTCTGTTTATCAGACTCACTTTGACTATATATGTTGTACCAAGAGATTGTTTATCGTTTACGGCCATACCAGCCTGGGTACGCCCGATCTCGTCTGATCTCGGAAGCTAAGCAGGGTCGGGCCTGGTTAGTACTTGGATGGGAGACCGCCTGGGAATACCAGGTGCTGTAAGCTTTTTGTCCACGAGGGTGTGCTCTTACACTATTTCATCAGCAACACTGCCTTGTAGTAAGCATTTAATGATGAATTGACTAAATGCAGCTTCCTGCTGCAAAATGCAGTCTGTTTATCAGACTCACTTTGACTATATATGTTGTACCAAGAGATTGTTTATCGTTTACGGCCATACCAGCCTGGGTACGCCCGATCTCGTCTGATCTCGGAAGCTAAGCAGGGTCGGGCCTGGTTAGTACTTGGATGGGAGACCGCCTGGGAATACCAGGTGCTGTAAGCTTTTTGTCCACGAGGGTGTGCTCTTACACTATTTCATCAGCAACACTGCCTTGTAGTAAGCATTTAATGATGAATTGACTAAATGCAGCTTCCTGCTGCAAAATGCAGTCTGTTTATCAGACTCACTTTGACTATATATGTTGTACCAAGAGATTGTTTATCGTTTACGGCCATACCAGCCTGGGTACGCCCGATCTCGTCTGATCTCGGAAGCTAAGCAGGGTCGGGCCTGGTTAGTACTTGGATGGGAGACCGCCTGGGAATACCAGGTGCTGTAAGCTTTTTGTCCACGAGGGTGTGCTCTTACACTATTTCATCAGCAACACTGCCTTGTAGTAAGCATTTAATGATGAATTGACTAAATGCAGCTTCCTGCTGCAAAATGCAGTCTGTTTATCAGACTCACTTTGACTATATATGTTGTACCAAGAGATTGTTTATCGTTTACGGCCATACCAGCCTGGGTACGCCCGATCTCTTCTGATCTCGGAAGCTAAGCAGGGTCGGGCCTGGTTAGTACTTGGATGGGAGACCGCCTGGGAATACCAGGTGCTGTAAGCTTTTTGTCCACGAGGGTGTGCTCTTACACTATTTCATCAGCAACACTGCCTTGTAGTAAGCATTTAATGATGAATTGACTAAATGCAGCTTCCTGCTGCAAAATGCAGTCTGTTTATCAGACTCACTTTGACTAATATGTTGTACCAAGAGATTGTTTATCGTTTACGGCCATACCAGCCTGGGTACGCCCGATCTCGTCTGATCTCGGAAGCTAAGCAGGGTCGGGCCTGGTTAGTACTTGGATGGGATGACCGCCTGGGAATACCAGGTGCTGTAAGCTTTTTGTCCACGAGGGTGTGCTCTTACACTATTTCATCAGCAACACTGCCTTGTAGTAAGCATTTAATGATGAATTGACTAAATGCAGCTTCCTGCTGCAAAATGCATGTCTGTTTATCAGACTCACTTTGACTATATATGTTGTACCAAGAGATTGTTTATCGTTTACGGCCATACCAGCCTGGGTACGCCCGATCTCGTCTGATCTCGGAAGCTAAGCAGGGTCGGGCCTGGTTAGTACTTGGATGGGAGACCGCCTGGGAATACCAGGTGCTGTAAGCTTTTTGTCCACGAGGGTGTGCTCTTACACTATTTCATCAGCAACACTGCCTTGTAGTAAGCATTTAATGATGAATTGACTAAATGCAGCTTCCTGCTGCAAAATGCAGTCTGTTTATCAGACTCACTTTGACTATATATGTTGTACCAAGAGATTGTTTATCGTTTACGGCCATACCAGCCTGGGTACGCCCGATCTCGTCTGATCTCGGAAGCTAAGCAGGGTCGGGCCTGGTTAGTACTTGGATGGGAGACCTGCCTGGGAATACCAGGTGCTGTAAGCTTTTTGTCCACGAGGGTGTGCTCTTACACTATTTCATCAGCAACACTGCCTTGTAGTAAGCATTTAATGATGAATTGACTAAATGCAGCTTCGTGCTGCAAATGCAGTCTGTTTATCAGACTCACTTTGACTATATATGTTGTACCAAGAGATTGTTTATCGTTTACTGGCCATACCAGCCTGGGTACGCCCGATCTCGTCTGATCTCGGAAGCTAAGCAGGGTCGGGCCTGGTTAGTACTTGGATGGGAGACCGCCTGGGAATACCAGGTGCTGTAAGCATTTTGTCCACGAGGGTGTGCTCTTACACTATTTCATCAGCAACACTGCCTTGTAGTAAGCATTTAATGATGAATTGACTAAATGCAGCTTCCTGCTGCAAAATGCAGTCTGTTTATCAGACTCACTTTGACTATATATGTTGTACCAAGAGATTGTTTATCGTTTATGGCCATACCAGCCTGGGTACGCCCGATCTCGTCTGATCTCGGAAGCTAAGCAGGGTCGGGCCTGGTTAGTACTTGGATGGGAGACCGCCTGGGAATACCAGGTGCTGTAAGCTTTTGTCCACGAGGGTGTGCTCTCACACTATTTCATCAGCAACACTGCATTGTAGTAAGCATTTAATGATGAATTGACTAAATGCAGCTTCCTGCCTTTTTAATAGGATCAAAGTTCCGTGTGTTGTCAGTTAGCATCTGCCTTGTATTTATAAGACAAATAATAATATTGTTGCTGAATGGCAGCTTGTGTGTGCTTTGTGCTCCCTTACCCTGTTCAAATGATGAAAGAAATAAAGTTTGTATTTATCCAACTACCTGTGCTATAAAGTGATGGCTACAGTGTTTGTAATTTCTTCTACTTTTTCAGTGACACAAGTTCAAGCTGCTTATCTAATTGGTGAAAATGCAATGTCTGTTTATCAGACTCACTTTGACTATATATGTTGTACCAAGAGATTGTTTATTGTTTACGGCCATACCAGCCTGGGTACGCCTGATCTCGGAAGCTAAGCAGGGTCGGGCCTGGTTAGTACTTGGATGGGAGACCGCCTGGGAATACCAGGTGCTGTAAGCTTTTGTCCACGAGGGTGTGCTCTTACACTATTTCATCAGCAACACTGCCTTGTAGTAAGCATTTAATGATGAATTGACTAAATGCAGCTTCCTGCTGCAAAATGCAGTCTGTTTATCAGACTCACTTTGACTATATATGTTGTACCAAGAGATTGTTTATCGTTTACGGCCATACCAGCCTGGGTACGCCCGATCTCGTCTGATCTCGGAAGCTAAGCAGGGTCGGGCCTGGTTAGTACTTGGATGGGAGACCGCCTGGGAATACCAGGTGCTGTAAGCTTTTTGTCCA
>NW_021822850.1:0-25000 GCF_901001165.1 Salmo trutta | reverse complement strand
TGATGGCTACAGTGTTTGTAATTTCTTCTACTTTTTTCAGTGACACAAAGTTCAAGCTGCTTATCTAATTGGTGAAAATGCAATGTCTGTTTATCAGACTCACTTTGACTATATATGTTGTACCAAGAGATTGTTTATCGTTTATGGCCATACCAGCCTGGGGGCGCTATTCCTGATTGGAGAAGTGACGACAGGTGCGAGTAATTGAGCTGTGAGCGAGTGTTTGCTTGAGAGTGTTTGCTCGAGAGCTATTTTTGTTTATTTTTTTGGATTTTGACATATAATTTTTTGTTTTTTCATTTGAATAGTTTTAAGTTTGGTTAGTTTTCCCCCCCTGCAGTTTTGCTGCTTGGGGGAGGTTTTTTTCGGTTTCATTTTTTGATTTACAATGACGGACAACATGGCAACGACAAACGGAATGGACAAGGACAATGAAAATGCGCAACGGAAAGATAATGAAAATAAAGGAGGAATGAAATATGGAAAAGAATACACGGTGGCAATTGAGTTGGTGGGAGAAGAAAAGGTGACGACGATGGAATTACTGAGAGCAATTAAGGAGACGTGTGGAGAGGTGGTGGGATGCCGAATGAAAGGAGACAAGAAGTATGAAATTACGATGAGAAACGGAAAAGGTAAAGAACGTCTAATGGACGGTTTAAGGATAAAGGACACCAGGATTCTGGCGAGAGATGTGAATGTCAATGAATTGGTGGTGTCTTTTATGAATCTCCCGGTATATATAGAAGATAAAGTTATACTGGACAAGCTGAGTAGCTGGGGAGTAACGGCCGTCTCGGAGATAAGGAGGAGAGTTTGGCCTGGAACGGAGGTGGTTGACGGGACACGTTTTTGTAAAGTTAAATTTACGGAAAAAATCCAATCATTGCCATATTCCACAAAAATTGAGACGCTGGAGGGAATTGAATACTTCAGGGTTATTCATGACAAACAGGTCAGAGTTTGTCGGTTGTGTATTCAACCAGGGCACATAGTCAAAGACTGCCCTGAATTCAAGTGCTTTAAGTGCGGTAATCAAGGCCATTACGCTAGAGAATGTATCGGAGAAAAGGAAAGGAATTTTTGTGGCAGATGCAGAAAGAGATTGACGGAGTGCAACTGTGGAGAGGTTATGACTGAAGAGGGGAGTCAAGTACTATTCGAGGAAGCAGTTGTACTGTCGGAAGAAGGAGAAGAAGATGGAGGAGAGGACGTGGTGGAGGGTGGAGAGACGGAGGAAGGAAGAAGGGAGAAGAAGGAAGACCAGAAGATGAACGAAATTGGGAGCAGCATGGATTCGGAAATAAGAAGATGGAGTTTTCAGGAGGAGGGGGGGAGTGGACTGGGGGGAAGCACGGGGGACTCACAGGTTTTGGGGGAAAGCACAGCACAAACAAGTACCTCGGGGGGTGAAGAAATTGAGAGGGGTTTAAATTTAATGACAATAACAGAGACGGGTATGAACACGGGGAGCACAACGAACATACCAGAAACGGCGATGAACACGGGGAGCACAACGAATATTCCAGAAACGGCGATGAACACGGGGAGCACGGCGACTGTATTGGAGGCGGCGATGAGCGCGGGGAGCAGGACGGATGAGGGTGTAAAGAAGACAAGTTGGCTGGATGAGATGGACTTGGAGGAGATATCGGACACGGATGATGGGGAAAAGTTTGAAAGAACGACAGGAGGATACAGGAAGAGGAAAGCAGCGGGAGGGGGGGAGAGAAAGGGTGGAAGAGGAAAGAAACTGGATAAAAGGTAGAGCATAATGAAATTATATTTTATAATTTTATTATTTATTAGTATGGTCAAAATAATGTCGATAAATGCAAATGGTGTGAGAACAATAGGAAAATTTAATAGAATAGTACAAATGAAGAATTCTGAAATTTTATGTATTCAAGAGACGCACTGGGATAATATGTGTGTTTTAGAAGTACAAAAAATATGGAGGGATTTTATTTATGTAAACAATGGCAGGGGGAATTCATGTGGGGTTGCAATTTTATTAAGGAAGGATGTAGTAGAAAATGTGAAGAAGATATATAATGATAATAATGGGAGGATTTTAATTTTAGATTTTGAGTATATGAGTAGGGTTTTTAGAATTATAAATATTTATGCGCCGAATAATGAAATAGAGAGAAGGAATTTATTTTTAGAATTAGGGAAATGGTGCAAGGGTAACTGTATTTTAGTTGGGGATTTTAATGTAAAAATGGATAGACTAGATATGACAAGGGGAGCTATTTTTAGAAGTGACGTATCTAGGGGGGTTTTAAGGAAGATGATGTTTGAAAATAATTTGATTGATATATGGAGGGACGAGAATCCGAACAAGAGAGAATTTTCTAGAAGGCAGGTGGTTTTAGGGGAATTGAAACAGACACGGATAGATCTGGTTTTAGTAAATGAAGGGTTAAGGAATTTTATGAAAGATATTAAATATATTTTTACAACTTTTAGTGATCATGCTGGGTTAACATTTTCGGTGGGGTTAGATAAGGAAAGGAAAGGGGGGGGAATATGGTGTATGAATGCAGGGTATTTAGGTGATGAGGAATACGGGAAACAACTTAAATCTTTGATAGAACATGAAATGGAGGATAAGCAAAAAGGGAATGATAAGTGTCAGTGGTGGGAAAATGTTAAGGAAAAAATAAAAGTTTTTAGTATTAGATATGCAAGGAAGAAGAGGAGTAGGATGACAAGAGAAGAACATTTTTTAAGAACAAAACTGAATGAAGAAATGAGGAAATGTGATATTGATCCTAACTATAATATTGAAAGGTTTTTAGATTTAAAAGTACAATTGAGCAAATGTGAAATAGATAAGTGTAAGGGTGCAATTATTAGAAGTAGGGCAAAATATGTTTTAGAAGGGGAGAAATGTACGTCATTTTTTCTTGGTTTAGAGAAAACTAAACAGATGAAATCATATTTTAATGAGATTGAGAATGTAAAGGGTGAAGTGGTAAATGATTATGTTGAGATATTAGAAACTGTACAGAATTTTTATAAGGATTTATTTAAGAAAGGGGAGGTGGATGAGGGGTGTGTAAAAGAGATTTTAAATAGTGTGGATGTGCAAATTGGTGTTGAGGATAAGCAAATGTGTGATAGGAAGATAACAGTGGATGAAGTGAAAGATGCAATTAAGGGTTTACAAATAAATAAAAGTCCTGGAGTAGATGGACTAATTGCAGAGTTTTATAAAATGTATGAAAGTCTTTTAGCACCGATTTTATTGGAAGTATATCAATATATGGAAGATAATAATAATGTTTCAGACTCCATGGTGACAGGGCTGATATCGATTTTATATAAAAATAAGGGGAGCAAATTGAAACTAGAAAATTATAGGCCAATTAGTTTATTAAACTCAGATTATAAGATTTTAGCTAAGATACTGGCAAATAGGATGAAGATGGTTTTAAATGATATTATAGCACCTACACAAAATTATAGTGTGCCAGGAAGAGATATAGCAGATACCATAAATACACTTAGAGATGTGATAAATAAAATGAATAGTGATAAGATAGGGGGAATTGTTTTAAGTATAGATTTTAATAAAGCTTTTGACAGGGTGGAACATGATTTTATGTTTAGGGTACTAGAAAAATATGGGTTTGGAAATAGAATAATAGGATGGATAAAATTATTATATAGAAAGGCTAAAAGTAGGGTTAAATGTAATGGGGTTTTAACAGATTCTTTTATTCTTGAGAGATCAGTGAGACAGGGGTGCCCTTTATCAGCTTTATTATTTGTTTTATCGGTAGAACCCTTAGCGGCATACCTTAAAAAAGATCATTTTATAAATTGTGTAGAGACTCCGCAAGGAGGTTTTAGTTTAATTCATCAATATGCAGACGATACCACAATAACAGTTAGAGATGAGGGAAGTGTTAAAAGGGTGATGGAATGTTTTAAAGTATATGAGAAAGCCTCAGGAGCAAAAGTGAATATGGAGAAGTCAGTAATAATGCATGTTGGGAAGATTAATGAGGGGACTTTTCCTTTTAAGGTGGTAAATGATTATTTTAAGGTGTTAGGTGTGTTTTTAGGGGTGAAGGAACAAGAAGCTAGGGATCTAACATGGAGTGGGGTTATAAACAAAGTTAGGAAGGTGGTAAATATGTGGAGGGGGAGGGCTTTGAAATTAAAAGGGAAAGTAATTGTTGTAAATTCTTTACTGATGTCAATTTTTATTCATGTCATGAATGTTTTAGATGTACCAGAATGGGTTTTATCTGAAATGAATAAGATTTTAGTAGATTTTTTATGGGATGGGAAAGGAGTGAAAATTTCTTTTAAAACTTTGATTGCAGGTTATGAGGAGGGGGGTTTGAAGTTGGTGGATTTAAATGTGAGGAAAAAAGCAATTAGAGTTAAAATGGTACGGAAATATTTATATGGTGAACTAGATTATGGATGGAAAAGATTTTTTAAGGAGTATTTGCAGGAGGTTGGGAGGATGGGGGACAATGCTTTATTGATGTGTATGAAAAAAGAAATGTTAGGTAATATACCATTGTTTTATAGAGAAGTGTTTGAGGCTTGGGGGGAGTTTTTACCAAATATTTATTATGAGTGTACCATTTTAGACAATATTTTAAATCAGCCAATTTTTTTAAATCCCAAGATACAATATAATAATAAGATGGTGTTTTGTAAATATTTTATGAGGGCTGGGATGAGACAGATTGGGGACATTTTATATGAGGTCATTCCGGGGTTTCTTCCTGTTCAAGCTATTTATGATAATGTTTGTGAAGTGGATGATGAAATCAGCAAAACTACTGTAGAAAATATGTATAAGAGAATTTTAGGGTGTATTCCTGAGGAATGGGTGCGTTTAATAAATACAGAGGTGGTTGAGAGAGCTAAGGGTTTACCGGTTTTATACTATGAAAGTAATGGGGAGAAACATGTTTTATCAGGTTTAAAAGTTAAAATGGTTTATAGAAAATGTATTTTAAAAGAGACAAAAGCTCCTGCTTCAGAAAAAGTGTGGTCTAGGGTGTTTACAAATATAGATGTAAAATCAATATGGAAGAATGTTAATGTAAAATATAATGCTATAGAATGTGAAGACAATGATTTTAAATTGAAACATAATAGGATTTTTACGAATATGGTTTTACATCAAATAAATAGAAATATCAAAAGAGAATGTGATATTTGTGGTACGGGGGTGGAAAATTTTATGCACTTTTTTGTTGAATGCAGTAGATTGGAAGAGTTTCATAAGTTTTTAAAGAGGATTTTAGTACAACATTGGGGAGAAGATATTGTTAATGGGGTTGAGTGGAGGAGGTTGTTTCTCTTTGGTTTAAATGGAAAAAGCAAAGTTTCTAATATTAATTTAATGAATTTTGTTCTTAGTCATGCTAGATACGCTGTAAGACAAAGAAGGAATCTAGGACATTATGAAGGTAAAATTGTGAATGTGGAGGTTTTATTTAGAAGTATTTTAGAGAAAGATATAGAAGTAGTATATAAATATAGTGGATGCAATTTTGAAAAGCTGTTTGTGTGGGGGAGTACTTTTATTGAAATTGATTTAAATGAAAGACTTGTTTTTAATTATTAATTGGTTTTAGTGAATGATTGTGTTTTTAATTGGTTTTATTTTATTTTCTTTTTTGAATTTGTAAAAGGATGAATTGTTCATCCTTTTTTATTATTGATTGAATATTGTAAATATTATGTATTTTTCATAATAAAAGATAAAAAAAAAAGGTACGCCCGATCTCGTTTGATCTCGGAAGCTAAGCAGGGTCGGGCCTGGTTAGTACTTGGATGGGAGACCGCCTGGGAATACCAGGTGCTGTAAGCTTTTTGTCCACGAGGGTGTGCTCTCACACTATTTCATCAGCAACACTGCATTGTAGTAAGCATTTAATGATGAATTGACTAAATGCAGCTTCCTGCCTTTTTAATAGGATCAAAGTTCCGTGTGTTGTCAGTTAGCATCTGCCTTGTATTTATAAGACAAATAATAATATTGTTGCTGAATGCAGCTTGTGTGTGCTTTGTGCTCCCTTACCCTGTTCAAATGATGAAAAGAAATAAAGTTTGTATTTTATCCAACTACCTGTGCTATAAAGTGATGGCTACAGTGTTTGTAATTTCTTCTACTTTTTCAGTGACACAAAGTTCAAGCTGCTTATCTAATTGGTGAAAATGCAATGTCTGTTTATCAGACTCACTTTGACTATATATGTTGTACCAAGAGATGGTTTTATCGTTTACGGCCATACCAGCCTGGGTACGCCCGATCTCGTCTGATCTCGGAAGCTAAGCAGGGTCGGGCCTGGTTAGTACTTGGATGGGAGACCGCCTGGGAATACCAGGTGCTGTAAGCTTTTTGTCCACGAGGGTGTGCTCTTACACTATTTCATCAGCAACACTGCCTTGTAGTAAGCATTTAATGATGAATTGACTAAATGCAGCTTCCTGCTGCAAAATGCAGTCTGTTTATCAGACTCACTTTGACTATATATGTTGTACCAAGAGATTGTTTATCGTTTACGGCCATACCAGCCTGGGTACGCCCGATCTCGTCTGATCTCGGAAGCTAAGCAGGGTCGGGCCTGGTTAGTACTTGGATGGGAGACCGCCTGGGAATACCAGGTGCTGTAAGCTTTTTGTCCACGAGGGTGTGCTCTTACACTATTTCATCAGCAACACTGCCTTGTAGTAAGCATTTAATGATGAATTGACTAAATGCAGCTTCCTGCTGCAAAATGCAGTCTGTTTATCAGACTCACTTTGACTATATATGTTGTACCAAGAGATTGTTTATCGTTTACGGCCATACCAGCCTGGGTACGCCCGATCTCGTCTGATCTCGGAAGCTAAGCAGGGTCGGGCCTGGTTAGTACTTGGATGGGAGACCGCCTGGGAATACCAGGTGCTGTAAGCTTTTTGTCCACGAGGGTGTGCTCTTACACTATTTCATCAGCAACACTGCCTTGTAGTAAGCATTTAATGATGAATTGACTAAATGCAGCTTCCTGCTGCAAAATGCAGTCTGTTTATCAGACTCACTTTGACTATATATGTTGTACCAAGAGATTGTTTATCGTTTACGGCCATACCAGCCTGGGTACGCCCGATCTCGTCTGATCTCGGAAGCTAAGCAGGGTCGGGCCTGGTTAGTACTTGGATGGGAGACCGCCTGGGAATACCAGGTGCTGTAAGCTTTTTGTCCACGAGGGTGTGCTCTTACACTATTTCATCAGCAACACTGCCTTGTAGTAAGCATTTAATGATGAATTGACTAAATGCAGCTTCCGTGCTGCAAAATGCAGTCTGTTTATCAGACTCACTTTGACTATATATGTTGTACCAAGAGATTGTTTATCGTTTATGGCCATACCAGCCTGGGTACGCCCGATCTCGTCTGATCTCGGAAGCTAAGCAGGGTCGGGCCTGGTTAGTACTTGGATGGGAGACCGCCTGGGAATACCAGGTGCTGTAAGCTTTTTGTCCACGAGGGTGTGCTCTCACACTATTTCATCAGCAACACTGCATTGTAGTAAGCATTTAATGATGAATTGACTAAATGCAGCTTCCTGCCTTTTTAATAGGATCAAAGTTCCGTGTGTTGTCAGTTAGCATCTGCCTTGTATTTATAAGACAAATAATAATATTGTTGCTGAATGCAGCTTGTGTGTGCTTTGTGCTCCCTTACCCTGTTCAAATGATGAAAAGAAATAAAGTTTGTATTTTATCCAACTACCTGTGCTATAAAGTGATGGCTACAGTGTTTGTAATTTCTTCTACTTTTTCAGTGACACAAAGTTCAAGCTGCTTATCTAATTGGTGAAAATGCAATGTCTGTTTATCAGACTCACTTTGACTATATATGTTGTACCAAGAGATTATTTTTTGTTTACGGCCATACCAGCCTGGGTACGCCTGATCTCGGAAGCTAAGCAGGGTCGGGCCTGGTTAGTACTTGGATGGGAGACCGCCTGGGAATACCAGGTGCTGTAAGCTTTTTGTCCACGAGGGTGTGCTCTTACACTATTTCATCAGCAACACTGCCTTGTAGTAAGCATTTAATGATGAATTGACTAAATGCAGCTTCCTGCTGCAAAATGCAGTCTGTTTATCAGACTCACTTTGACTATATATGTTGTACCAAGAGATTGTTTATTGTTTACGGCCATACCAGCCTGGGTACGCCCGATCTCGTCTGATCTCGGAAGCTAAGCAGGGTCGGGCCTGGTTAGTACTTGGATGGGAGACCGCCTGGGAATACCAGGTGCTGTAAGCTTTTTGTCCACGAGGGTGTGCTCTTACACTATTTCATCAGCAACACTGCCTTGTAGTAAGCATTTAATGATGAATTGACTAAATGCAGCTTCCTGCTGCAAAATGCAGTCTGTTTATCAGACTCACTTTGACTATATATGTTGTACCAAGAGATTGTTTATCGTTTACGGCCATACCAGCCTGGGTACGCCCGATCTCGTCTGATCTCGGAAGCTAAGCAGGGTCGGGCCTGGTTAGTACTTGGATGGGAGACCGCCTGGGAATACCAGGTGCTGTAAGCTTTTTGTCCACGAGGGTGTGCTCTTACACTATTTCATCAGCAACACTGCCTTGTAGTAAGCATTTAATGATGAATTGACTAAATGCAGCTTCCTGCTGCAAAATGCAGTCTGTTTATCAGACTCACTTTGACTATATATGTTGTACCAAGAGATTGTTTATCGTTTACGGCCATACCAGCCTGGGTACGCCCGATCTCGTCTGATCTCGGAAGCTAAGCAGGGTCGGGCCTGGTTAGTACTTGGATGGGAGACCGCCTGGGAATACCAGGTGCTGTAAGCTTTTTGTCCACGAGGGTGTGCTCTTACACTATTTCATCAGCAACACTGCCTTGTAGTAAGCATTTAATGATGAATTGACTAAATGCAGCTTCCTGCTGCAAAATGCAGTCTGTTTATCAGACTCACTTTGACTATATATGTTGTACCAAGAGATTGTTTATCGTTTACGGCCATACCAGCCTGGGTACGCCCGATCTCGTCTGATCTCGGAAGCTAAGCAGGGTCGGGCCTGGTTAGTACTTGGATGGGAGACCGCCTGGGAATACCAGGTGCTGTAAGCTTTTTGTCCACGAGGGTGTGCTCTTACACTATTTCATCAGCAACACTGCCTTGTAGTAAGCATTTAATGATGAATTGACTAAATGCAGCTTCCTGCTGCAAAATGCAGTCTGTTTATCAGACTCACTTTGACTATATATGTTGTACCAAGAGATTGTTTATCGTTTACGGCCATACCAGCCTGGGTACGCCCGATCTCGTCTGATCTCGGAAGCTAAGCAGGGTCGGGCCTGGTTAGTACTTGGATGGGAGACCGCCTGGGAATACCAGGTGCTGTAAGCTTTTTGTCCACGAGGGTGTGCTCTTACACTATTTCATCAGCAACACTGCCTTGTAGTAAGCATTTAATGATGAATTGACTAAATGCAGCTTCCTGCTGCAAAATGCAGTCTGTTTATCAGACTCACTTTGACTATATATGTTGTACCAAGAGATTGTTTATCGTTTACGGCCATACCAGCCTGGGTACGCCCGATCTCGTCTGATCTCGGAAGCTAAGCAGGGTCGGGCCTGGTTAGTACTTGGATGGGAGACCGCCTGGGAATACCAGGTGCTGTAAGCTTTTTGTCCACGAGGGTGTGCTCTTACACTATTTCATCAGCAACACTGCCTTGTAGTAAGCATTTAATGATGAATTGACTAAATGCAGCTTCCTGCTGCAAAATGCAGTCTGTTTATCAGACTCACTTTGACTATATATGTTGTACCAAGAGATTGTTTATCGTTTACGGCCATACCAGCCTGGGTACGCCCGATCTCGTCTGATCTCGGAAGCTAAGCAGGGTCGGGCCTGGTTAGTACTTGGATGGGAGACCGCCTGGGAATACCAGGTGCTGTAAGCTTTTTGTCCACGAGGGTGTGCTCTTACACTATTTCATCAGCAACACTGCCTTGTAGTAAGCATTTAATGATGAATTGACTAAATGCAGCTTCCTGCTGCAAAATGCAGTCTGTTTATCAGACTCACTTTGACTATATATGTTGTACCAAGAGATTGTTTATCGTTTACGGCCATACCAGCCTGGGTACGCCCGATCTCGTCTGATCTCGGAAGCTAAGCAGGGTCGGGCCTGGTTAGTACTTGGATGGGAGACCGCCTGGGAATACCAGGTGCTGTAAGCTTTTTGTCCACGAGGGTGTGCTCTTACACTATTTCATCAGCAACACTGCCTTGTAGTAAGCATTTAATGATGAATTGACTAAATGCAGCTTCCTGCTGCAAAATGCAGTCTGTTTATCAGACTCACTTTGACTATATATGTTGTACCAAGAGATTGTTTATCGTTTACGGCCATACCAGCCTGGGTACGCCCGATCTCGTCTGATCTCGGAAGCTAAGCAGGGTCGGGCCTGGTTAGTACTTGGATGGGAGACCGCCTGGGAATACCAGGTGCTGTAAGCTTTTTGTCCACGAGGGTGTGCTCTTACACTATTTCATCAGCAACACTGCCTTGTAGTAAGCATTTAATGATGAATTGACTAAATGCAGCTTCCTGCTGCAAAATGCAGTCTGTTTATCAGACTCACTTTGACTATATATGTTGTACCAAGAGATTGTTTATCGTTTACGGCCATACCAGCCTGGGTACGCCCGATCTCGTCTGATCTCGGAAGCTAAGCAGGGTCGGGCCTGGTTAGTACTTGGATGGGAGACCGCCTGGGAATACCAGGTGCTGTAAGCTTTTTGTCCACGAGGGTGTGCTCTTACACTATTTCATCAGCAACACTGCCTTGTAGTAAGCATTTAATGATGAATTGACTAAATGCAGCTTCCTGCTGCAAAATGCAGTCTGTTTATCAGACTCACTTTGACTATATATGTTGTACCAAGAGAATGTTTATCGTTTACGGCCATACCAGCCTGGGTACGCCCGATCTCGTCTGATCTCGGAAGCTAAGCAGGGTCGGGCCTGGTTAGTACTTGGATGGGAGACCGCCTGGGAATACCAGGTGCTGTAAGCTTTTTGTCCACGAGGGTGTGCTCTTACACTATTTCATCAGCAACACTGCCTTGTAGTAAGCATTTAATGATGAATTGACTAAATGCAGCTTCCTGCTGCAAAATGCAGTCTGTTTATCAGACTCACTTTGACTATATATGTTGTACCAAGAGATTGTTTATCGTTTACGGCCATACCAGCCTGGGTACGCCCGATCTCGTCTGATCTCGGAAGCTAAGCAGGGTCGGGCCTGGTTAGTACTTGGATGGGAGACCGCCTGGGAATACCAGGTGCTGTAAGCTTTTTGTCCACGAGGGTGTGCTCTTACACTATTTCATCAGCAACACTGCCTTGTAGTAAGCATTTAATGATGAATTGACTAAATGCAGCTTCCTGCTGCAAAATGCAGTCTGTTTATCAGACTCACTTTGACTATATATGTTGTACCAAGAGATTGTTTATCGTTTACGGCCATACCAGCCTGGGTACGCCCGATCTCGTCTGATCTCGGAAGCTAAGCAGGGTCGGGCCTGGTTAGTACTTGGATGGGAGACCGCCTGGGAATACCAGGTGCTGTAAGCTTTTTGTCCACGAGGGTGTGCTCTTACACTATTTCATCAGCAACACTGCCTTGTAGTAAGCATTTAATGATGAATTGACTAAATGCAGCTTCCTGCTGCAAAATGCAGTCTGTTTATCAGACTCACTTTGACTATATATGTTGTACCAAGAGATTGTTTATCGTTTACGGCCATACCAGCCTGGGTACGCCCGATCTCGTCTGATCTCGGAAGCTAAGCAGGGTCGGGCCTGGTTAGTACTTGGATGGGAGACCGCCTGGGAATACCAGGTGCTGTAAGCTTTTTGTCCACGAGGGTGTGCTCTTACACTATTTCATCAGCAACACTGCCTTGTAGTAAGCATTTAATGATGAATTGACTAAATGCAGCTTCCTGCTGCAAAATGCAGTCTGTTTATCAGACTCACTTTGACTATATATGTTGTACCAAGAGATTGTTTATCGTTTACGGCCATACCAGCCTGGGTACGCCCGATCTCGTCTGATCTCGGAAGCTAAGCAGGGTCGGGCCTGGTTAGTACTTGGATGGGAGACCGCCTGGGAATACCAGGTGCTGTAAGCTTTTTGTCCACGAGGGTGTGCTCTTACACTATTTCATCAGCAACACTGCCTTGTAGTAAGCATTTAATGATGAATTGACTAAATGCAGCTTCCTGCTGCAAAATGCAGTCTGTTTATCAGACTCACTTTGACTATATATGTTGTACCAAGAGATTGTTTATCGTTTACGGCCATACCAGCCTGGGTACGCCCGATCTCGTCTGATCTCGGAAGCTAAGCAGGGTCGGGCCTGGTTAGTACTTGGATGGGAGACCGCCTGGGAATACCAGGTGCTGTAAGCTTTTTGTCCACGAGGGTGTGCTCTTACACTATTTCATCAGCAACACTGCCTTGTAGTAAGCATTTAATGATGAATTGACTAAATGCAGCTTCCTGCTGCAAAATGCAGTCTGTTTATCAGACTCACTTTGACTATATATGTTGTACCAAGAGATTGTTTATCGTTTACGGCCATACCAGCCTGGGTACGCCCGATCTCGTCTGATCTCGGAAGCTAAGCAGGGTCGGGCCTGGTTAGTACTTGGATGGGAGACCGCCTGGGAATACCAGGTGCTGTAAGCTTTTTGTCCACGAGGGTGTGCTCTTACACTATTTCATCAGCAACACTGCCTTGTAGTAAGCATTTAATGATGAATTGACTAAATGCAGCTTCCTGCTGCAAAATGCAGTCTGTTTATCAGACTCACTTTGACTATATATGTTGTACCAAGAGATTGTTTATCGTTTACGGCCATACCAGCCTGGGTACGCCCGATCTCGTCTGATCTCGGAAGCTAAGCAGGGTCGGGCCTGGTTAGTACTTGGATGGGAGACCGCCTGGGAATACCAGGTGCTGTAAGCTTTTTGTCCACGAGGGTGTGCTCTTACACTATTTCATCAGCAACACTGCCTTGTAGTAAGCATTTAATGATGAATTGACTAAATGCAGCTTCCTGCTGCAAAATGCAGTCTGTTTATCAGACTCACTTTGACTATATATGTTGTACCAAGAGATTGTTTATCGTTTACGGCCATACCAGCCTGGGTACGCCCGATCTCGTCTGATCTCGGAAGCTAAGCAGGGTCGGGCCTGGTTAGTACTTGGATGGGAGACCGCCTGGGAATACCAGGTGCTGTAAGCTTTTTGTCCACGAGGGTGTGCTCTTACACTATTTCATCAGCAACACTGCCTTGTAGTAAGCATTTAATGATGAATTGACTAAATGCAGCTTCCTGCTGCAAAATGCAGTCTGTTTATCAGACTCACTTTGACTATATATGTTGTACCAAGAGATTGTTTATCGTTTACGGCCATACCAGCCTGGGTACGCCCGATCTCGTCTGATCTCGGAAGCTAAGCAGGGTCGGGCCTGGTTAGTACTTGGATGGGAGACCGCCTGGGAATACCAGGTGCTGTAAGCTTTTTGTCCACGAGGGTGTGCTCTTACACTATTTCATCAGCAACACTGCCTTGTAGTAAGCATTTAATGATGAATTGACTAAATGCAGCTTCCTGCTGCAAAATGCAGTCTGTTTATCAGACTCACTTTGACTATATATGTTGTACCAAGAGATTGTTTATCGTTTACGGCCATACCAGCCTGGGTACGCCCGATCTCGTCTGATCTCGGAAGCTAAGCAGGGTCGGGCCTGGTTAGTACTTGGATGGGAGACCGCCTGGGAATACCAGGTGCTGTAAGCTTTTTGTCCACGAGGGTGTGCTCTTACACTATTTCATCAGCAACACTGCCTTGTAGTAAGCATTTAATGATGAATTGACTAAATGCAGCTTCCTGCTGCAAAATGCAGTCTGTTTATCAGACTCACTTTGACTATATATGCTGTACTAAGAGATTGTTTATCGTTTACGGCCATACCAGCCTGGGTACGCCCGATCTCGTCTGATCTCGGAAGCTAAGCAGGGTCGGGCCTGGTTAGTACTTGGATGGGAGACCGCCTGGGAATACCAGGTGCTGTAAGCTTTTTGTCCACGAGGGTGTGCTCTTACACTATTTCATCAGCAACACTGCCTTGTAGTAAGCATTTAATGATGAATTGACTAAATGCAGCTTCCTGCTGCAAAATGCAGTCTGTTTATCAGACTCACTTTGACTATATATGTTGTACCAAGAGATTGTTTATCGTTTACGGCCATACCAGCCTGGGTACGCCCGATCTCGTCTGATCTCGGAAGCTAAGCAGGGTCGGGCCTGGTTAGTACTTGGATGGGAGACCGCCTGGGAATACCAGGTGCTGTAAGCTTTTTGTCCACGAGGGTGTGCTCTTACACTATTTCATCAGCAACACTGCATTGTAGTAAGCATTTAATGATGAATTGACTAAATGCAGCTTCCTGCCTTTTTAATAGGATCAAAGTTCCGTGTGTTGTCAGTTAGCATCTGCCTTGTATTTATAAGACAAATAATAATATTGTTGCTGAATGCAGCTTGTGTGTGCTTTGTGCTCCCTTACCCTGTTCAAATGATGAAAAGAAATAAAGTTTGTATTTTATCCAACTACCTGTGCTATAAAGTGATGGCTACAGTGTTTGTAATTTCTTCTACTTTTTCAGTGACACAAAGTTCAAGCTGCTTATCTAATTGGTGAAAATGCAATGTCTGTTTATCAGACTCACTTTGACTATATATGTTGTACCAAGAGATTGTTTTTCGTTTACGGCCATACCAGCCTGGGTACGCCCGATCTCGTCTGATCTCGGAAGCTAAGCAGGGTCGGGCCTGGTTAGTACTTGGATGGGAGACCGCCTGGGAATACCAGGTGCTGTAAGCTTTTTGTCCACGAGGGTGTGCTCTTACACTATTTCATCAGCAACACTGCCTTGTAGTAAGCATTTAATGATGAATTGACTAAATGCAGCTTCCTGCTGCAAAATGCAGTCTGTTTATCAGACTCACTTTGACTATATATGTTGTACCAAGAGATTGTTTATCGTTTACGGCCATACCAGCCTGGGTACGCCCGATCTCGTCTGATCTCGGAAGCTAAGCAGGGTCGGGCCTGGTTAGTACTTGGATGGGAGACCGCCTGGGAATACCAGGTGCTGTAAGCTTTTTGTCCACGAGGGTGTGCTCTTACACTATTTCATCAGCAACACTGCCTTGTAGTAAGCATTTAATGATGAATTGACTAAATGCAGCTTCCTGCTGCAAAATGCAGTCTGTTTATCAGACTCACTTTGACTATATATGTTGTACCAAGAGATTGTTTATCGTTTACGGCCATACCAGCCTGGGTACGCCCGATCTCGTCTGATCTCGGAAGCTAAGCAGGGTCGGGCCTGGTTAGTACTTGGATGGGAGACCGCCTGGGAATACCAGGTGCTGTAAGCTTTTTGTCCACGAGGGTGTGCTCTTACACTATTTCATCAGCAACACTGCCTTGTAGTAAGCATTTAATGATGAATTGACTAAATGCAGCTTCCTGCTGCAAAATGCAGTCTGTTTATCAGACTCACTTTGACTATATATGTTGTACCAAGAGATTGTTTATCGTTTACGGCCATACCAGCCTGGGTACGCCCGATCTCGTCTGATCTCGGAAGCTAAGCAGGGTCGGGCCTGGTTAGTACTTGGATGGGAGACCGCCTGGGAATACCAGGTGCTGTAAGCTTTTTGTCCACGAGGGTGTGCTCTTACACTATTTCATCAGCAACACTGCCTTGTAGTAAGCATTTAATGATGAATTGACTAAATGCAGCTTCCTGCTGCAAAATGCAGTCTGTTTATCAGACTCACTTTGACTATATATGTTGTACCAAGAGATTGTTTATCGTTTACGGCCATACCAGCCTGGGTACGCCCGATCTCGTCTGATCTCGGAAGCTAAGCAGGGTCGGGCCTGGTTAGTACTTGGATGGGAGACCGCCTGGGAATACCAGGTGCTGTAAGCTTTTTGTCCACGAGGGTGTGCTCTTACACTATTTCATCAGCAACACTGCCTTGTAGTAAGCATTTAATGATGAATTGACTAAATGCAGCTTCCTGCCTTTTTAATAGGATCAAAGTTCCGTGTGTTGTCAGTTAGCATCTGCCTTGTATTTATAAGACAAATAATAATATTGTTGCTGAATGCAGCTTGTGTGTGCTTTGTGCTCCCTTACCCTGTTCAAATGATGAAAAGAAATAAAGTTTGTATTTTATCCAACTACCTGTGCTATAAAGTGATGGCTACAGTGTTTGTAATTTCTTCTACTTTTTCAGTGACACAAAGTTCAAGCTGCTTATCTAATTGGTGAAAATGCAATGGCTGTTTATCAGACTCACTTTGACTATATATGTTGTACCAAGAGATTGTTTATCGTTTACGGCCATACCAGCCTGGGTACGCCCGATCTCGTCTGATCTCGGAAGCTAAGCAGGGTCGGGCCTGGTTAGTACTTGGATGGGAGACCGCCTGGGAATACCAGGTGCTGTAAGCTTTTTGTCCACGAGGGTGTGCTCTTACACTATTTCATCAGCAACACTGCCTTGTAGTAAGCATTTAATGATGAATTGACTAAATGCAGCTTCCTGCTGCAAAATGCAGTCTGTTTATCAGACTCACTTTGACTATATATGTTGTACCAAGAGATTGTTTATCGTTTACGGCCATACCAGCCTGGGTACGCCCGATCTCGTCTGATCTCGGAAGCTAAGCAGGGTCGGGCCTGGTTAGTACTTGGATGGGAGACCGCCTGGGAATACCAGGTGCTGTAAGCTTTTTGTCCACGATGGTGTGCTCTTACACTATTTCATCAGCAACACTGCCTTGTAGTAAGCATTTAATGATGAATTGACTAAATGCAGCTTCCTGCTGCAAAATGCAGTCTGTTTATCAGACTCACTTTGACTATATATGTTGTACCAAGAGATTGTTTATCGTTTACGGCCATACCAGCCTGGGTACGCCCGATCTCGTCTGATCTCGGAAGCTAAGCAGGGTCGGGCCTGGTTAGTACTTGGATGGGAGACCGCCTGGGAATACCAGGTGCTGTAAGCTTTTTGTCCACGAGGGTGTGCTCTTACACTATTTCATCAGCAACACTGCCTTGTAGTAAGCATTTAATGATGAATTGACTAAATGCAGCTTCCTGCTGCAAAATGCAGTCTGTTTATCAGACTCACTTTGACTATATATGTTGTACCAAGAGATTGTTTATCGTTTACGGCCATACCAGCCTGGGTACGCCCGATCTCGTCTGATCTCGGAAGCTAAGCAGGGTCGGGCCTGGTTAGTACTTGGATGGGAGACCGCCTGGGAATACCAGGTGCTGTAAGCTTTTTGTCCACGAGGGTGTGCTCTTACACTATTTCATCAGCAACACTGCCTTGTAGTAAGCATTTAATGATGAATTGACTAAATGCAGCTTCCTGCTGCAAAATGCAGTCTGTTTATCAGACTCACTTTGACTATATATGTTGTACCAAGAGATTGTTTATCGTTTACGGCCATACCAGCCTGGGTACGCCCGATCTCGTCTGATCTCGGAAGCTAAGCAGGGTCGGGCCTGGTTAGTACTTGGATGGGAGACCGCCTGGGAATACCAGGTGCTGTAAGCTTTTTGTCCACGAGGGTGTGCTCTTACACTATTTCATCAGCAACACTGCCTTGTAGTAAGCATTTAATGATGAATTGACTAAATGCAGCTTCCTGCTGCAAAATGCAGTCTGTTTATCAGACTCACTTTGACTATATATGTTGTACCAAGAGATTGTTTATCGTTTACGGCCATACCAGCCTGGGTACGCCCGATCTCGTCTGATCTCGGAAGCTAAGCAGGGTCGGGCCTGGTTAGTACTTGGATGGGAGACCGCCTGGGAATACCAGGTGCTGTAAGCTTTTTGTCCACGAGGGTGTGCTCTTACACTATTTCATCAGCAACACTGCCTTGTAGTAAGCATTTAATGATGAATTGACTAAATGCAGCTTCCTGCTGCAAAATGCAGTCTGTTTATCAGACTCACTTTGACTATATATGTTGTACCAAGAGATTGTTTATCGTTTACGGCCATACCAGCCTGGGTACGCCCGATCTCGTCTGATCTCGGAAGCTAAGCAGGGTCGGGCCTGGTTAGTACTTGGATGGGAGACCGCCTGGGAATACCAGGTGCTGTAAGCTTTTTGACCACGAGGGTGTGCTCTTACACTATTTCATCAGCAACACTGCCTTGTAGTAAGCATTTAATGATGAATTGACTAAATGCAGCTTCCTGCTGCAAAATGCAGTCTGTTTATCAGACTCACTTTGACTATATATGTTGTACCAAGAGATTGTTTATCGTTTACGGCCATACCAGCCTGGGTACGCCCGATCTCGTCTGATCTCGGAAGCTAAGCAGGGTCGGGCCTGGTTAGTACTTGGATGGGAGACCGCCTGGGAATACCAGGTGCTGTAAGCTTTTTGTCCACGAGGGTGTGCTCTTACACTATTTCATCAGCAACACTGCCTTGTAGTAAGCATTTAATGATGAATTGACTAAATGCAGCTTCCTGCTGCAAAATGCAGTCTGTTTATCAGACTCACTTTGACTATATATGTTGTACCAAGAGATTGTTTATCGTTTACGGCCATACCAGCCTGGGTACGCCAGATCTCGTCTGATCTCGGAAGCTAAGCAGGGTCGGGCCTGGTTAGTACTTGGATGGGAGACCGCCTGGGAATACCAGGTGCTGTAAGCTTTTTGTCCACGAGGGTGTGCTCTTACACTATTTCATCAGCAACACTGCCTTGTAGTAAGCATTTAATGATGAATTGACTAAATGCAGCTTCCTGCTGCAAAATGCAGTCTGTTTATCAGACTCACTTTGACTATATATGTTGTACCAAGAGATTGTTTATCGTTTACGGCCATACCAGCCTGGGTACGCCCGATCTCGTCTGATCTCGGAAGCTAAGCAGGGTCGGGCCTGGTTAGTACTTGGATGGGAGACCGCCTGGGAATACCAGGTGCTGTAAGCTTTTTGTCCACGAGGGTGTGCTCTTACACTATTTCATCAGCAACACTGCCTTGTAGTAAGCATTTAATGATGAATTGACTAAATGCAGCTTCCTGCTGCAAAATGCAGTCTGTTTATCAGACTCACTTTGACTATATATGTTGTACCAAGAGATTGTTTATCGTTTACGGCCATACCAGCCTGGGTACGCCCGATCTCGTCTGATCTCGGAAGCTAAGCAGGGTCGGGCCTGGTTAGTACTTGGATGGGAGACCGCCTGGGAATACCAGGTGCTGTAAGCTTTTTGTCCACGAGGGTGTGCTCTTACACTATTTCATCAGCAACACTGCCTTGTAGTAAGCATTTAAAGATGAATTGACTAAATGCAGCTTCCTGCTGCAAAATGCAGTCTGTTTATCAGACTCACTTTGACTATATATGTTGTACCAAGAGATTGTTTATCGTTTACGGCCATACCAGCCTGGGTACGCCCGATCTCGTCTGATCTCGGAAGCTAAGCAGGGTCGGGCCTGGTTAGTACTTGGATGGGAGACCGCCTGGGAATACCAGGTGCTGTAAGCTTTTTGTCCACGAGGGTGTGCTCTTACACTATTTCATCAGCAACACTGCCTTGTAGTAAGCATTTAATGATGAATTGACTAAATGCAGCTTCCTGCTGCAAAATGCAGTCTGTTTATCAGACTCACTTTGACTATATATGTTGTACCAAGAGATTGTTTATCGTTTACGGCCATACCAGCCTGGGTACGCCCGATCTCGTCTGATCTCGGAAGCTAAGCAGGGTCGGGCCTGGTTAGTACTTGGATGGGAGACCGCCTGGGAATACCAGGTGCTGTAAGCTTTTTGTCCACGAGGGTGTGCTCTTACACTATTTCATCAGCAACACTGCCTTGTAGTAAGCATTTAATGATGAATTGACTAAATGCAGCTTCCTGCTGCAAAATGCAGTCTGTTTATCAGACTCACTTTGACTATATATGTTGTACCAAGAGATTGTTTATCGTTTACGGCCATACCAGCCTGGGTACGCCCGATCTCGTCTGATCTCGGAAGCTAAGCAGGGTCGGGCCTGGTTAGTACTTGGATGGGAGACCGCCTGGGAATACCAGGTGCTGTAAGCTTTTTGTCCACGAGGGTGTGCTCTTACACTATTTCATCAGCAACACTGCCTTGTAGTAAGCATTTAATGATGAATTGACTAAATGCAGCTTCCTGCTGCAAAATGCAGTCTGTTTATCAGACTCACTTTGACTATATATGTTGTACCAAGAGATTGTTTATCGTTTACGGCCATACCAGCCTGGGTACGCCCGATCTCGTCTGATCTCGGAAGCTAAGCAGGGTCGGGCCTGGTTAGTACTTGGATGGGAGACCGCCTGGGAATACCAGGTGCTGTAAGCTTTTTGTCCACGAGGGTGTGCTCTTACACTATTTCATCAGCAACACTGCATTGTAGTAAGCATTTAATGATGAATTGACTAAATGCAGCTTCCTGCCTTTTTAATAGGATCAAAGTTCCGTGTGTTGTCAGTTAGCATCTGCCTTGTATTTATAAGACAAATAATAATATTGTTGCTGAATGCAGCTTGTGTGTGCTTTGTGCTCCCTTACCCTGTTCAAATGATGAAAAGAAATAAAGTTTGTATTTTATCCAACTACCTGTGCTATAAAGTGATGGCTACAGTGTTTGTAATTTCTTCTACTTTTTCAGTGACACAAAGTTCAAGCTGCTTATCTAATTGGTGAAAATGCAATGTCTGTTTATCAGACTCACTTTGACTATATATGTTGTACCAAGAGATTGTTTATCGTTTACGGCCATACCAGCCTGGGTACGCCCGATCTCGTCTGATCTCGGAAGCTAAGCAGGGTCGGGCCTGGTTAGTACTTGGATGGGAGACCGCCTGGGAATACCAGGTGCTGTAAGCTTTTTGTCCACGAGGGTGTGCTCTTACACTATTTCATCAGCAACACTGCCTTGTAGTAAGCATTTAATGATGAATTGACTAAATGCAGCTTCCTGCTGCAAAATGCAGTCTGTTTATCAGACTCACTTTGACTATATATGTTGTACCAAGAGATTGTTTATCGTTTACGGCCATACCAGCCTGGGTACGCCCGATCTCGTCTGATCTCGGAAGCTAAGCAGGGTCGGGCCTGGTTAGTACTTGGATGGGAGACCGCCTGGGAATACCAGGTGCTGTAAGCTTTTTGTCCACGAGGGTGTGCTCTTACACTATTTCATCAGCAACACTGCCTTGTAGTAAGCATTTAATGATGAATTGACTAAATGCAGCTTCCTGCTGCAAAATGCAGTCTGTTTATCAGACTCACTTTGACTATATATGTTGTACCAAGAGATTGTTTATCGTTTACGGCCATACCAGCCTGGGTACGCCCGATCTCGTCTGATCTCGGAAGCTAAGCAGGGTCGGGCCTGGTTAGTACTTGGATGGGAGACCGCCTGGGAATACCAGGTGCTGTAAGCTTTTTGTCCACGAGGGTGTGCTCTTACACTATTTCATCAGCAACACTGCCTTGTAGTAAGCATTTAATGATGAATTGACTAAATGCAGCTTCCTGCTGCAAAATGCAGTCTGTTTATCAGACTCACTTTGACTATATATGTTGTACCAAGAGATTGTTTATCGTTTACGGCCATACCAGCCTGGGTACGCCCGATCTCGTCTGATCTCGGAAGCTAAGCAGGGTCGGGCCTGGTTAGTACTTGGATGGGAGACCGCCTGGGAATACCAGGTGCTGTAAGCTTTTTGTCCACGAGGGTGTGCTCTTACACTATTTCATCAGCAACACTGCCTTGTAGTAAGCATTTAATGATGAATTGACTAAATGCAGCTTCCTGCTGCAAAATGCAGTCTGTTTATCAGACTCACTTTGACTATATATGTTGTACCAAGAGATTGTTTATCGTTTACGGCCATACCAGCCTGGGTACGCCCGATCTCGTCTGATCTCGGAAGCTAAGCAGGGTCGGGCCTGGTTAGTACTTGGATGGGAGACCGCCTGGGAATACCAGGTGCTGTAAGCTTTTTGTCCACGAGGGTGTGCTCTTACACTATTTCATCAGCAACACTGCCTTGTAGTAAGCATTTAATGATGAATTGACTAAATGCAGCTTCCTGCTGCAAAATGCAGTCTGTTTATCAGACTCACTTTGACTATATATGTTGTACCAAGAGATTGTTTATCGTTTACGGCCATACCAGCCTGGGTACGCCCGATCTCGTCTGATCTCGGAAGCTAAGCAGGGTCGGGCCTGGTTAGTACTTGGATGGGAGACCGCCTGGGAATACCAGGTGCTGTAAGCTTTTTGTCCACGAGGGTGTGCTCTTACACTATTTCATCAGCAACACTGCATTGTAGTAAGCATTTAATGATGAATTGACTAAATGCAGCTTCCTGCCTTTTTAATAGGATCAAAGTTCCGTGTGTTGTCAGTTAGCATCTGCCTTGTATTTATAAGACAAATAATAACATTGTTGCTGAATGCAGCTTGTGTGTGCTTTGTGCTCCCTTACCCTGTTCAAATGATGAAAAGAAATAAAGTTTGTATTTTATCCAACTACCTGTGCTATAAAGTGACGGCTACAGTGTTTGTAATTTCTTCTACTTTTTCAGTGACACAAAGTTCAAGCTGCTTATCTAATTGGTGAAAATGCAATGTCTGTTTATCAGACTCACTTTGACTATATATGTTGTACCAAGAGATTGTTTTTTTGTTTACGGCCATACCAGCCTGGGTACGCCCGATCTCGTCTGATCTCGGAAGCTAAGCAGGGTCGGGCCTGGTTAGTACTTGGATGGGAGACCGCCTGGGAATACCAGGTGCTGTAAGCTTTTTGTCCACGAGGGTGTGCTCTTACACTATTTCATCAGCAACACTGCATTGTAGTAAGCATTTAATGATGAATTGACTAAATGCAGCTTCCTGCCTTTTTAATAGGATCAAAGTTCCGTGTGTTGTCAGTTAGCATCTGCCTTGTATTTATAAGACAAATAATAATATTGTTGCTGAATGCAGCTTGTGTGTGCTTTGTGCTCCCTTACCCTGTTCAAATGATGAAAAGAAATAAAGTTTGTATTTTATCCAACTACCTGTGCTATAAAGTGATGGCTACAGTGTTTGTAATTTCTTCTACTTTTTCAGTGACACAAAGTTCAAGCTGCTTATCTAATTGGTGAAAATGCAATGTCTGTTTATCAGACTCACTTTGACTATATATGTTGTACCAAGAGATTGTTTATCGTTTACGGCCATACCAGCCTGGGTACGCCCGATCTCGTCTGATCTCGGAAGCTAAGCAGGGTCGGGCCTGGTTAGTACTTGGATGGGAGACCGCCTGGGAATACCAGGTGCTGTAAGCTTTTTGTCCACGAGGGTGTGCTCTTACACTATTTCATCAGCAACACTGCCTTGTAGTAAGCATTTAATGATGAATTGACTAAATGCAGCTTCCTGCTGCAAAATGCAGTCTGTTTATCAGACTCACTTTGACTATATATGTTGTACCAAGAGATTGTTTATCGTTTACGGCCATACCAGCCTGGGTACGCCCGATCTCGTCTGATCTCGGAAGCTAAGCAGGGTCGGGCCTGGTTAGTACTTGGATGGGAGACCGCCTGGGAATACCAGGTGCTGTAAGCTTTTTGTCCACGAGGGTGTGCTCTTACACTATTTCATCAGCAACACTGCCTTGTAGTAAGCATTTAATGATGAATTGACTAAATGCAGCTTCCTGCTGCAAAATGCAGTCTGTTTATCAGACTCACTTTGACTATATATGTTGTACCAAGAGATTGTTTATCGTTTACGGCCATACCAGCCTGGGTACGCCCGATCTCGTCTGATCTCGGAAGCTAAGCAGGGTCGGGCCTGGTTAGTACTTGGATGGGAGACCGCCTGGGAATACCAGGTGCTGTAAGCTTTTTGTCCACGAGGGTGTGCTCTTACACTATTTCATCAGCAACACTGCCTTGTAGTAAGCATTTAATGATGAATTGACTAAATGCAGCTTCCTGCTGCAAAATGCAGTCTGTTTATCAGACTCACTTTGACTATATATGTTGTACCAAGAGATTGTTTATCGTTTACGGCCATACCAGCCTGGGTACGCCCGATCTCGTCTGATCTCGGAAGCTAAGCAGGGTCGGGCCTGGTTAGTACTTGGATGGGAGACCGCCTGGGAATACCAGGTGCTGTAAGCTTTTTGTCCACGAGGGTGTGCTCTTACACTATTTCATCAGCAACACTGCCTTGTAGTAAGCATTTAATGATGAATTGACTAAATGCAGCTTCCTGCTGCAAAATGCAGTCTGTTTATCAGACTCACTTTGACTATATATGTTGTACCAAGAGATTGTTTATCGTTTACGGCCATACCAGCCTGGGTACGCCCGATCTCGTCTGATCTCGGAAGCTAAGCAGGGTCGGGCCTGGTTAGTACTTGGATGGGAGGCTGCCTGGGAATACCAGGTGCTGTAAGCTTTTTGTCCACGAGGGTGTGCTCTTACACTATTTCATCAGCAACACTGCCTTGTAGTAAGCATTAATGATGAATTGACTAAATGCAGCTTCCTGCTGCAAAATGCAGTCTGTTTATCAGACTCACTTTGACTATATATGTTGTACCAAGAGATTGTTTATCGTTTACGGCCATACCAGCCTGGGTACGCCCGATCTCGTCTGATCTCGGAAGCTAAGCAGGGTCGGGCCTGGTTAGTACTTGGATGGGAGACCGCCTGGGAATACCAGGTGCTGTAAGCTTTTTGTCCACGAGGGTGTGCTCTTACACTATTTCATCAGCAACACTGCCTTGTAGTAAGCA